>NC_083770.1:49424037-49426537 GCF_963514075.1 Conger conger | reverse complement strand
TACTGTGTGTCTGTAGTGTCCATGTCATTATTCTGTACTGTGTGTCTGTAGTGTCCATGTCATTATTCTGTACTGTGTGTCTGTAGTGTCCATGTCATTATTCTGTACTGTGTGTCTGTAGTGTCCATGTCATTATTCTGTACTGTGTGTCTGTAGTGTCCATGTCATTATTCTGTATTGTGTGTCTGTAGTGTCCATGTCATTATTCTGTACTGTGTGTCTGTAGTGTCCATGTCATTATTCTGTACTGTGTGTCTGTAGTGTCCATGTCATTATTCTGTATTGTGTGTCTGTAGTGTCCATGTCATTATTCTGTATTGTGTGTCTGTAGTGTCCATGTCATTATTCTGTACTGTGTGTCTGTAGTGTCCATGTCATTATTCTGTACTGTGTGTCTGTAGTGTCCATGACATTATTCTGTACTGTGTGTCTATATTGTTTATGTCCTTTATTGTTACTTTGGTATATAGACATGAATAAAAGTATTAAATGTCTGTACATGATTGTTTGTCTGTGTGTGCATGTGTGTGCATGTGTGTGCATGTGTGTGCATGTGTGTGTGCGTGTGTGTGTGTGCACGTGTGTGTGTGCGAGTGTGTGCCTGTGTGTGTGTGTGTGCGCGTGTGTGCGCGTGTGTGTGCGCGTGTGCACGTGTGAATGATGTAATAGTATCTATGGAGATAGAGGGGCAGCACTGTATCAAAACCTCCTTCTCCTCTCTCTCAGATCTCATCCCTAAATCCCTCGCCCGACACTCATTCAGTTTGAAGTCCTGCTTCCTCCTTTGCCGTACGAGAAGTTCTGATCTCCAAATGTCTGCGGCGCGTGAAATGCTGTCAGCTCTCAGAGCAAAACAAAAACCAAAACACAGACCCAAAAAAAAAAAAACTGCCTTTTCTTATTTAAACGCACTCTGCCATCAACGTTTTAACATGAACGCCATCAAAATACAACTGTGGAATGTTAGTCCAAGTCCGTAGGGGAATGGCAGAAGGATTATGTAAAGTCGGTTGCAGGTGGCCAGGTAATTGAGCGACTGTGTGGTGGGGATTGGGCCAGGACTCCGGGGTTAACGCTCTCGACTCTTTCGGAGCGGTGTGGCGGGGCTGTTAGCGGCCGCGGTGAGTCAGGTCCTGGGTGTAACGCCTCGTCCAGAGGACCGTGGCTCTCGCGGCCCTGGGCCCCGGCACCACGCTGGGGCGTTGGACTTTCTCCAGGGGGAAGGGCAGCCCTTACTGGCGCAGATTACTCCGGCGTTCTCACACACCAGCCCTGCTGACGCGAAACATCCTCGTAAACGTTGCTGCCGTGCAGCGCCGATGTTGTAACATTCACAAAGCGGAAAAGTATTCCGATCCAAAACGATGCCATATTCGGCCCAGGTCTGATGACCATCGTCTCCATTTCAGTAGACTGGGAACTGTTTATCCGATACTTGTTCAGTTTTCATAAGCACATTGGAAAAATGAGCAGTTTAATGAACAGTGTATATTTGCTTGCTTAGAAGGTTTGCCCACAGACACAATGGATAGATCACTAGGCTAAAGAGTTCAGCGGCATGCTGTGGATTGGGTTCTCTCACAGTAATCCTCCGCTTTCCTGGACAGTAGTGATTGATTTTTCTATTGTGTTGTTTCCTGTGGGCCGGAGGCAGCACTGTTATGCCAAGTACACCTTAAGTTCAGAATGAAAGTGCAGACTCTGGATCTTTATACGAGACAAAAGCTGTCAGGATCTTAGTGTCAGAGAAAGGGTATAGTAACTATTCAGGCCTTGATATCAGAGGAAGGGTATACAGTATGTAATAATTGTGTGGGCTTTAGTATCAGAGGAAGGGGATACAGTATGTAATAATTGTGTGGGCTTTAGTATCAGAGGAAGGGTATACAGTATGTAATAATTGTATGGGCTTTAGTATCAGAGGAAGGGGATACAGTATGTAATAATTGTATGGGCTTTAGTATCAGAGGAAGGGGATACAGTATGTAATAATTGTGTGGGCTTTAGTATCAGAGGAAGGGGATACAGTATGTAATAATTGTGTGGGCTTTAGTATCAGAGGAAGGGGATACAGTATGTAATAATTGTATGGGCTTTAGTATCAGAGGAAGGGGATACAGTATGTAATAATTGTGTGGGCTTTAGTATCAGAGGAAGGGGATACAGTATGTAATAATTGTGTGGGCTTTAGTATCAGAGGAAGGGGATACAGTATGTAATAATTGTATGGGCTTTAGTATCAGAGGAAGGGTATACAGTATGTAATAATTGTGAGGGCTTTAGTATCAGAGGAAGGGGATACAGTATGTAATAATTGTATGGGCTTTAGTATCAGAGGAAGGGTATACAGTATGTAATAATTGTGAGGACTTTAGTATCAGAGGAAGGGGATACAGTATGTAATAATTGTGATGGCTTTAGTATCAGAGGAAGGGGATACAGTATGTAATAATTGTATGGGCTTTAGTATCAGAGGAAGGGTATACAGTATGTAATAATT
>NC_083770.1:49399037-49421537 GCF_963514075.1 Conger conger | reverse complement strand
GACATTAAAACAAGATGGCTGACTGCCAATATTGTTTACTATTTAGCAAATAGGGAGGGGACTCATTCACAGCCATTGCTGCCAGTATCCAGCAGAGTGCTTGCTCTGGAGACAGGCAGCAGGAGCAGGCGTCAGTGTCCAATAGGAGTCTTGCTTCTTAGAAAGGAATGGCTGTATGCTACTGTATGCAACTGAAACGTGTAAGGCTCTGTCACTCTGTGTCTCCCCCTGCTGGTCAACACAGGCTCATCTCTCCGGTTGTTTTCCTAGCCAGACGTAAATAAGGTTGGAACATTGTGCACTGATCACATTCCAGGTGCTCGACTGTGACCACATGACCACGTGACCACAAAGCCACATGACCACAAAGCCACAAGACCATATGACCACGTGACCACGTGACCACATGACCACATGACCACATGACCACATGACCACAAGACCATATGACCACGTGACCACGTGACCACATGACCACATGACCACATGACCACAAGACCATATGACCACGTGACCACATGACCACATGACCACAAGACCATATGACCACGTGACCACATGACCACATGACCACATGACCACAAGACCACATGACCACAAAACCACATGACCACAAGACCATGTGACCACGTGACCACAAGACCACATGACCACATGACCACAAAACCACATGACCACAAGACCACATGACCACAAAACCACATGACCACAAGACCATGTGACCACGTGACCACATGACCACATGACCACAAGACCATGTGACCACGTGACCACATGACCACAAGACCATGTGACCACGTGACCACATGACCACAAGACCATATGACCACATGACCATAAGACCATGTGACCACATGCACATGACCACATGACCACAAGACCATATGACCACATGACCACATGACCACATGTGTCACGGTCAGTTTGCCTGCTCAGGCTTCTCGCCGGTCCAGGTGGCGGCTCATGCTCGGTCCGAAAACGTGGGTCCCTCCCCCATCCGATGATGTGAACCGCAGACGGTCCTCAGAGAGCGTCTGCTTGTTGTGACCGCCCCTGCGGCACGTGGGGTTGAGTGAAATGTCACAGGCTCTGTGCTCCCTAATGAAGTCCGACATCTCTATAACCCTTCCCTTTAGAGAAATGTCACAGCCTTTTACACTCTCTAATGGAATCTCTCTCTCTCTCTCTCTCTCTCTCTCTCCCTCTCTCTCTCTCTCTCTCACTCTCTCTCTCTCTCTCCCCCTCCCTCTCTCTCTCTCTCTCTCTCTCTCTCTCCCTCTCTCTCTCTCTCTCTCTCTCTCTCTCTCCCTCTCTCTCTCTCTCTCTCTCTCTCTCTCTCTCTCTCTGTTCCTTTGTTCTTGGGTGGTACCATGGTTACAACATCCCTTTTGAAATCATAGGTGTAATGTAATCATTTTCATGGGAACTGTTTTACCAAAACCCTGTTGATTTACAACTGAACAGATGTATTCATAACATGTTTAATCTTGAATAAGCTGGTAAAGAAAAAATAAAAAAAATAACATCTGAATGAGCTGTTGTCCTCATCACATACTTGGTCTTGTTTAACTGCGTAACATTTATGAGTGCATTGCCTGCCATAACCGCAAAATAATATTGTCCTTAATATTGTGACTACATCCATGTACAATTGAAATTATATATACCAGATTAATTGTCAACCTACAGTAATGGAAAGTGACGATACAATCGACCTCATCAATTTTGGAAAATTGTTGTTATACCTGTGCTCTGAAAAGGAGAAACAAATATTTAACACAAAATAATTTGCATTTCATGTAGTGCTTTTCTCAGACTCAAAACTGAAACTTGTGCTCTGGGCTCTGGGCTGGGAGAAGATTAACATTAACATTAAGATGAACATTACCCCACCCCCGCATTGTGGTCTAAATTGTCTAAATTTTCATGACTGCATTCCAGAGAATGCTGCACTTGAATGTAGAATGTAGTATGTAGAAGTAACGTGTGGGATTAAATGCTGGAATCAGCGTAGATTTTAAACCACTAGACCACTTCACAGATGAGGCCAGGGGTGGGAGACCCCATTGACAACCCGTGGGGTGAGCAGAAGAGGAGAGACCACTAGTAAAGACCCTAGCTCTAGAGAGATTCGACACAGAGGAATGGTCTCCGACATCATCAGCCAGTATTGGAGAAGACTCAGTGCAGTTATCCTGGCAACGGGAGGATGCATGAAGCATGGTTCTCTCCCACTCCACCTCAGCAAATCTGTGGTGAGACTTCAGGTGCAAAATGGGGAAATGGGAAAATTTTACTAAATAGTAAACAATATTGGCAGTCAGCCATCTTGTTTTAATGTCTGAATTCAAAAATCTCAGAAATCACAGAAATATCTCGTAATATAAATCTCACAATGCTCTGTAAAATCTAGTGAACAACTGTGTTGACTAGAAAGGTGGATATTAACTTACATTAAATAAACAGAATGTAAAGTATGCGCTCCAGAGCAGCTTGATGCCAGAAAGCGAATATCCAAAATGGATCCTGGGGTCCGCACACACACGCTCGCACACACACACACACACACACACACACACACAAGGGCAGACGCACACACGCACATATATATGAAAATTTAGACAATTTAGACCACAATGCGGGGGTGGGGTAATGTTAATCTTCAAATGAAGTTTTGTTATGAGTATACATTTTATATTTTTACAATATAGACTCCATGAAAAAGGTTCCTGTAGCCTTGTGGCTAAGGTACATGACTAGGACCCGGAGGGTTCAAGCTCCGGTGTAGCTACAATAAGGTCCACACAGCTGTTGGGCCTTTGATCAGGGCCCTTAACCCCACATTGCCCCAGCAATCAGCCAATCATGTGGCAGCAACTCAATGCATTTAAGCATGCATTTAAGACGCGGTCAAGGGGTTCACTTGTTGTTCAGATCAAACAACAGAAAGGGGAAGAAACGTTTCAGTGACTTTGACCATGGATTGTTGGTGCCAGACAGGGTGGTTTGAATACCTCAGAAAATGCTGATATCTAGGGATTTTCACATACGACAGTGCATTGAGTTTATAGGGAATTGTGCAAACAAACAAACAAACAAAATAAAAACAACCAGTGAGCAACATTTCAGTGGGTGAAAAGACCACTTGTTAAAGAGAGCGGTCAGAGGAGAAGGGCCAGACTGGTTTAAGCTCACAGGAAAGCAACAGCAACTCAAATAACCGCACGTTACAACAGTGGTATGCAGAAGAGCATCTCTGAACACACCACGCGTTGAACCTTGAAGCGGATAGGCTACAGCAGCAGAAGACAGCACCAGGCTCCTCTCCTGTCAGCTAAGAACAGGAAAAGGATGGGCGCAGGCCCACCAAACCTGGACAGTTGAAGATTGGGAAACTGTTTCCTATTCTGCCGAACGTCGGTTTCTGCTGCGACGTGCAGGTAGTAGGGTCAGAGTTTGCCGTAAACAGCATGAATCCATTTTTTTTTTGTCGCTAAGAATTTATAGGGTTGCCAATCATTGTAAAACACTTTTCTCCCTTTAAGACTTTTCTGAACATTTTCACCTCGAGTAAAGGTAAGATTTCTTTTATATTTCACCGGAGCAAGCTGATAAATAACAATGGCAGTTTCCCCATAGCTTTTATTGTTAATCTTTTCCAAGGGTGCCAGCTGTTTCGCAGGGCCCTGTGAATGTTCCTCACAGTGCAGACCTCTGTGTTCTCCGGCATGCCCACACAGTGAGTGGTTTCCTGTCTGCTCTGTGAGCTGTGGGTGAATGGTGCTGTGCTCACAGTGAGTGATTTCCTGTCTGCTCTGTGAGCTGTGGGTGAATGGTGCTGTGCTCACGGTGGGTGAATGGTGCTGTGCTCACAGTCAGTGATGTCCTGTCTGCTCTGTGAGCTGTGGGTGAATGGTGCTGTGCTCACAGTGAGTGATTTCCTGTCTGCTCTGTGAGCTGTGGGTGAATGGTGCTGTGCTCACGGTGGGTGAATGATGCTGTGCTCACGGTGAGTGGTTTCCTGTCTGCTCTGTGAGCTGTGGGTGAATGATGCTGTGCTCACGGTGAGTGGTTTCCTGTCTGCTCTGTGAGCTGTGGGTGAATGGTGCTGTGCTCACGGTGGGTGAATGATGCTGTGCTCACGGTGAGTGGTTTCCTGTCTGCTCTGTGAGCTGTGGGTGAATGGTGCTGTGCTCACAGTCAGTGATTTCCTGTCTGCTCTGTGCGCTGTGGGTGAATGGTGCTGTGCTCACAGTCAGTGATGTCCTTTCTGCTCTGTGCTCACAGCTCTTAAGTGCTTCACTGTCAGCCTGTATTTTCACCGCTCTAAGGACAGTGAAGGAGGAAGGTCACAAAGGGACACGCAGTGGGAAAGCCAAAGTGTGTGTGTGTGTGTACACAGGCACACACACACACACAGGCACACACACGCACACACACAGGCACACACACACGCAAACACACATGCACACACACACAGGTGCACACACACACACGCAAACACACACACACACACATGCACAGGCACACACAAAGACCCACACACGCACACACAAACCCTCACACACACACACACACACAACACACACACACACATGCGCAGACACACAGGCACACTCACACACAGCCACACACACACACACACACACACACACACACACACACACACACACATATTATTTACCGTACCCAGATCCCACAGTGCAGAGGTCTTGCCGTTAGTGCTCCCAGCCCAGAGCCCAGAGCACTCCGCCTGGCTTCAAGTCTCTTGAAAAATGAAAATGGACTCTCAGCGAAAAGAATCAATCAATCAGGACATCTTTTCAATCACACAGCTGTCCCACAGCGGTTTACAGTAAGCATCATAACCAGAAGAAAAAAATAACTATTTGCGGCATTGAAGGAAAGCCTGAGAAATGATGTCCTGACCCCTTAACGAGTCATTGATCTGGACTGACAGTACGGTACAGACATGTTTATGCTTCTTTTGGTTTCGGGGGTGGTGGAAAGCGGGCGGTTTTCAGGGTGACAGTGTGATTAACGTCCTGTGCTGAAAAAGGTAACAAATGCAGCGCATTGTCAGAAATAAATGCATGTTGTACATTTATTAATGCCAAGTGGTACGGAGCACACTGGACCAAAAAGGCCTTGAGAAACACACTGAAATTGGCCGATAACGTTTATCCACCATTGGCTTCTGCGCACGACCACACCTGCATTCTCACGTCGCTGTGAGATCGCCCCTCTGTCCTCAGCCACCACGTGCAGTGCAGCGACACGGGTCATAATCTTGATGGGATATTATGCACTGACTTCACCTGTGAACCATACAGACATTATGCAGCGATGCCCGCTGTGAGATTCCCTCTGTATGATCTCTCTGAGAGCATTTGGCAGGGTCTAATTGTGTGAGCGTCGCGTGCTGGATTATCAATTCTTTATGTGTGCAAAAAGCCCTTCCTTGCTTCCTTCCTGACTTGGCACGGCAACGGAGAGGGGAGATATATAACCACTTTGAGTATGGGCTTATTAATGGGATTTGAGTGCATTGCAAAATCTATGTACGTTGGAGATAAGGGAATTGTTTATCCTGTTAATGTCTCACTTTAAAGACATTATTCCCCGTTTGGCCGTGTGCCTCTTTAATCCTGAGTGCTGCTAGACAAACCATTTATTGAATTGCACATTAATTAAAATGACGTAGTTGTTTTTTCTCAGTAATGGCGGTAATTTCCTTGTCAAGGAAAGACTTTTTAAGCGCAAACAGGCTTATGTTAAGGCCCGATCGCTCATTAAATCTGCAAAGCCGGCGTTTTTGTTTTGTCATCGTGTAAGGTCAGAGATTGATAAAGCGCTGGAGAGCAGGAGTCACCTTGGAGGACTACAGGACGGCGGGCAGGAAACCGCGGGCAGGATACGGCGGGCAGGAAACCGCGGGCAGGAAACCACGGGCAGGATACGGCGGGCAGGAAATGGCGGGCAGGAAACGGCGGGCAGGAAACGGCGGGCAGGAAACGGCGGGCAGGAAACCACGGGCAGGAAACGGCGGGCAGGAAACGGCGGGCAGGAAACGGCGGGCAGGAAACGGCGGGCAGGAAACCGCGGGCAGGAAACCGCGGGCTGGAAACGGCGGGCAGGAAACGGCGGGCAGGAAATGGCGGGCAGGAAATGGCGGGCAGGAAACGGCGGGCAGGAAACCACGGGCAGGAAATGGCGGGCAGGAAACCGCGGGCAGGAAACGGCGGGCAGGAAACCGCGGGCTGGAAACGGCGGGCAGGAAATGGCGGGCAGGAAATGGCGGGCAGGAAACCGCGGGCAGGAAATGGTGGGCAGGAAATGGCGGGCAGGAAACGGCGGACTGGTCCGGCTATTCCACAGCCAACCAGCCTCAACCACTCGCTGGAGAAAAAATATAACCCAGTCGCTAGGTCTGCAAATCATGTCGCTTAATGAATTTAATTTGTTCAGTCATTTATGTTTAATAAGGAGGTGTAATTAGCAGATCTTAAATAATGCAAAGCACCGCAGGGATATTTCAAAGTGTAATTTATCTTGGCAAGAAAAAAAGGATAAAACCCACATTCTTTACTTTTAATATTTCTCAAAACCATATGTAAGCCAATATTTTATTTTATATGTTCAACATATTAGTGGAGGAGAATAGCAGAGGGTAGCTGTTGAGTGTGTGCTTTTAATCCCGACCGTCAATGACTGTTAGTTAGGAGCTTCCCTGCAGACTTTGAGTCTTGTCAGTTGATTAAATAGGCAGCACTTGGTTTTACAACCTTAGGCCAAGTGCATTGAAAAACGCCATTGCCCAGGAAGTGAACCATTTTTCACTCTGAAAAGTTTGTGCGTCCTCAGTGTCCAGCGCTGGCTTGATTAATAGTTTTATAAAGAAGATGAAGATTCATTCATTATTCATGACAATGCCAAAACAACAGAAACCGTACCACTGTCCAAATACTTACGGAGTGTGTGTGGAGTGTGAGTGTGTGGCGTGTGTTTAGTGTGTGGCGTGTGTTTGAAGAGTGTGAAGTGTGAAGGCTCCCAGATAGAGGCCCTGAACAGACAGGGTTGTTTTATGGAATCGCAGGCCTTCCTTCGTGAGCATTTCTTCCTTTTAATGCTGGGCTTTAAAAGTCCAGGGTGCCAGACCTGTAGTTCTAGCTGTTACACGAGCGTCTTGTTTCCTGTCTCAGTTCTGGCTGCCATTCCGTGAGTGCGCAGACTGGAAGAAAACGGATGCATCGATTCTCCTCTCGACCTTTCCCAGAAGTTGAAATGAATACGATGAAAAGTCTAATCTCCACGGCTGCCATTGTCCTGGTTTTCTGCGTGTGCGTATCTGCTAATAGAAGTACTTAGCAAGAAAAAAAAACTTTGATGGTCTGTGAATCTATTTGACTCCGGCTGTTTCTTCTTTGTGTTCTGTAAGTGGTCTTTGCCATTAAAAAGTTTTTATTTGAAAACAGAACAATGGCATTTTATCTTTTTTTTCCAATCTGGGGAATATTCCTTCAAGTTAATTGAAGTGAGATAATAAAAAGAGAATGGCTTCTTAAATGAAATATATATTTTAAATGATCTGTCTGAGAAATCAGAACTGTGCTTCAGCCGAAGAGTGATAGGATCTGTTGTGATATTTTTCGCAGTGTTTAAAAAGATGACTACAAAAGCTATCCCCATTCAGCACATAAAGCCATTAGCGCATGCCTTAGCACATCTCAATGGCAACTAAATGGCAAAACGGCAAATCATTTATATTTTCTTCTGTACACAAGTAAAAAATAATAAAACATTATTTGCCATTTGGGAGAGGATGGAAAGCTATGCACTGATGTATAGCAAAATATTGAGTGCAAGGTCCTGTCTAAGCTACATAAAATATTTGCAACTGCTTCATAAACACTCATTAAAAAGTAGCCTATACAATGCAAGGCAAACACACTCACTGAAATGCATCTCACAGTGTTTTAAGTGACATTGTCTTGCATTACTATACCAATTAATATACCGATGTGCGATGTAACAGCACGATATGATGCTCAGTATCTTAGAGCATATGTAGTGCGTGTGAAGGTGTAATGCAGTGCTTACCTAGAGCAGCAGTGATCTCTGAATGCGATACCTGCTTAACACCATCCGTCAAGTCCACCTGACCCGACCATCTGTACAAGTGAAGAGAGCTGGGGTGTAAAGCTGGGGTGACTCCGCTCACTGGCTGGGCACGCAGTCGGAACAGCTCAGAACAGGTTGGGACAGGTTGGAGCCGGTCAGAACAGGTTGGGACAGGTTGGAGCAGGTCAGAACAGGTTGAAACGGGTCGGAACGGGTCGGAGCGGGTTTGAGCAGGTCGGAACAGGTTGGAGCAGGACAGAACAGGTTGAAACAGGTGGGAGCAGGTCAGAACAGGTTGAAACGGGTTGGAGCAGGTCAGAACAGGTTGAAACGGGTCGGAGCGGGTTTGAGCAGGTCGGAACAGGTGGGAGCAGGTCAGAACAGGTTGAAACGGGTCGGAACGGGTCGGAGCGGGTTTGAGCAGGTCGGAACAGGTTGGAGCAGGACAGAACAGGTTGAAACAGGTGGGAGCAGGTCAGAACAGGTTGAAACGGGTTGGAGCAGGTCAGAACAGGTTGAAACGGGTTGGAGCGGGTCTGAACGGGTTGAAACGGGTCGGAGCGGGTTTGAGCAGGTCGGAACAGGTTGGAGCAGGACAGAACAGGTTGAAACGGGCTGAAGCAGATCAGAACAGGTTGAAACGGGCCGGAGCAGGTCTGGGCACAGCGTGGTGTAATGGTTTTTTCCTGCGGCCCAGGCCGGGTTGTGGTCAGCGGCAGCTGGTCTCCAGTGACCAGGCCTGACGTGTGATTTACACTGAAAGAGCCGCGGGGCTGGAGGACAGCAATTTTCCCGCTCTGCGACGAGGGCCAAGAGTGATTGAATGCGTTTGCTGGAAGCCTAAAAGCCCGGGCCGCCTGTACCGGCCACAGCGTACCTGCCAAGACTCGGACACTGACTGCGTCCCGGGGGATGTTCTGGGGTAAAAAAACCCTCTGGCGCAGACAGAGAGTAATTTTAGAGTGAGCTCAGACAGAGCCGAGAACGTGTCGCGGGAGTAAACAGGCCCACTTTCCTCGGAGCAGAAAAAAAAAGAAGAGTAAAAATTGGAAATGACAGCAGACCCAGCACGGCGCTGATTTCTCTTCAAAATGCAACGGAAGGCAAGCGAACACACACAAGCCCCCTGAATCACACATACACCCACTGACTGCAACAGCCAGTTCTCCAGCCGGGGAACCGTTCTTTAATGCGCTGTGAAATTAACGTTGTCCGTTTAAAAAAGGGAAAAGAGAAAAATAATTAGAGAATAATTAAAAATAGTATTGTGTGTAAATTGAATTATATTTCATCCCCACGCGCATTAACTTTTTTCAACTTTATGTCCCTTGCTCTAATTGATTTAATTAAGAGAAACCGACAGAGATTACACAGTGTGGATAGGGGCTGCCAGTGCTGCTGTCTTCTGGAAGGTTCTTAATATAACCCTGTTTTAGCCATTTTCTGAATGAAAACATGCACTTTCTGTTCCTTCTGGCTGGGAGAGGGGAGGAACTCTGTGAGTAGGTGAACCCAGTGAGCACCTGAACCAGATTTAAGGCCTGAACGACGAGGAGGGCTAGGAAACACGCGCCACCTGATGTCAGGTGGGGACATCAATCAATCAATTTTTATTTGTATAGTGCTTTTAACAAAGGGGCTTTGTCACAAAGCAGCTTCACAGAGAAACCGGTCCCCAAGAGTACGCCTAGGGCAACAGTGGCAAGGAAAAACTCCCTGGCAAACAGGAAGAAACCTTGAGCAGAACCTGTCAGTGGGGGAACCCATCTGTCACTGGTTGAGCACATCAGCGTTCATTTGAGAAAGAAAGCTCAGATACCTGGATGCTAGCCACATTTGTCAGCCCAATTCAATTCAAGCTTTTCAATTCAAATTGTGGAGGAAAGGACCACTGTGATAAGGTAAACTTTAATAGATGCAGCATGCTCAGAATTCATAATACATCAGCGCGGCGCATTCTAAAACAAAGCCGCAAGCTCTGTGATATATGTACTATGGCGTTTTACGAACTTGGCGTAAACATTTTGGTTGTGCCGGGGGGGGGGGTAGGTCTCAGCCCTGGTTCTAGTCCTCCTCAGTGTCTGAAAGACGGGACAGCAGAGAGCGCGTCTTCCTGGGAGTCAGAGTCAGAGAGCAGTGGAGGCCCTTCTTACAGTGAGGTCCTCTTGCCCAGTGGCACCCGGCTGCCAGCTTGAAAGGATTGAATGACTGAGGCTTACGGAGGTGTCCAAGCTTGAGTGGGGAGGGGTGGTGTTGTGGAGCTGGCTGATCTTGGAGGCTTGTGGAGGTGTCCAAGCTCCAGTGGGGAGGGGTGGTGTTGTAGGGCTGGCTGATCTTGGAGGCTTGTGGAGGTGTCTGAGCTCCAGTGGGGAGGGGTGGTGTTGTAGGTAGGGCTGGCTGATCTTGGAGGCTTGTGGAGGTGTCTGAGCCCCAGTGGGGAGGGGTGGTGTTGTAGGGCTGGCTGATCTTGGAGGCTTGTGGAGGTGTCTGAGCTCCAGTGGGGAGGGGTGGTGTTGTGGAGCTGGCTGTGGAGCCGATGCTTCCTCCTGTGTGGGGAGGTGACACACGCAGGTGTTGCCTGTGTGCGGACCGGGGCAGGGATTCCTGTCCCCGCACCACAGTACATATTAAACGATGATTTCTTGTCATCGACAATCTGGGAGAATTAAAGTGTTTACTGTCTGTGCGTTTGACACCGCATTTGACATCCCTGAGGAAGGAGCATTCAACGAGCTTTCTAATTGCACACATTCATAATCATTACTTTAATCAAGGACATTCACATGAAGTAATCATAGATTTGCTGTCAGATTTGCGGGGCATTGAAATAAGTATGGGCGCTGTTAAAATGCACTTAAAGGAAGCAGGGTTGCTCAGGAGGAAAAAGGCGTCCTCGCTGGCTAATGCCATGCCACACGAACAAAGCTGCACGGGCCAGAAGGTATTTGGTTATCTCACAATGTGGCAAGCACTTAAGCAAGTCATTAGTGTGAACAGTAATGGATGGGCTGTTGTTCACAGGGCCGCAGACACACAGAATACACCTGGAGGAGAAACTAAAGCAGGCCGTTCACCCTCACGTGGTGTTCAGGTCAAATTGACCCTTTTAAATTTTCACTTAAAGAAAAGTGATGGAATTTATTAATTTTTTTAAGCCATGGCCTTGGCTTATTTTCTGTGAAGAACATGTAAAAGAACACATTTTCATTGAGTACCCATACCACACCCTCCCTACAACTGTACGTCCCTGATCCGATGTTTGGGTCCATTTGTTTGGGCCCATTTGCTGGGCGGCCTGTAGCGTAGTGGTTAAGGTAAAGGACTGGGAGACGCAAGGTCGGTGGTTCTAATCCCGGTGTAGCCACAATAAGATCTGCACAGCCGTTGGGCCCTTGAGCAAGGCCCTTAACCCTGCATTGCTCCAGGGGAGGATTGTCTCCTGCTTAGTCTAATCAACTTTAAGTCGCTCTGGATAAGAGCGTCTGCCAAATGCCAATAATGTAATGTAATTGTAATGTAATGTAATTGACCCGGGGATAATGAAAGGGTGGAAGCTGTCGGTGAAAACAGACGGGTCGTGGTGAATATGAACCAAAAATGGGTCTTCACTTCTCCTCACACTAAATGAATCTCTAATTTGCTCTCACACCTCTGCACATACATGCACATGAATACTTACATGCCCACCTACACACACATATATTCTTGTTGCCTTTCTATGAATCAGATTTGCAGCATATTTCATATTTCATGGATTCGACACGCAGCCCTCTCCACCATGTTATACACATATTGCCAGAAGAAAATGTCCCAATCCTAGTGACCCACCCCCACCCCCATATGCACAACCCCCCCTACTCCTGGTCCATAACGATTCCCTCAACGTATATATTTCCAAAATCACCTCTCAGTTTCTCTGTGGATATCAAGCACGCAAGCACAAATTCACACACAGACACAGTCTGCATTTATATAGCACCTTTATCCACATGCAAGGACACACCCACATGCACACACACACACACACACACACACACACACATATATTTGGACAGAAAGACAGACCGCTTGCAACAAGTGCAACACTGTCCATCCAGTGAAGACAGGTATGCACACAGTGTTGTTTTATCCAGTGCAGACAGGTATGCACACAGTTCTGTTTTATCCAGTGCAGACAGGTATACACACACAGTGTTGTTTTTTCCAGTGCAGACAGGTATACACACAGTGTTGTTTTATCCAGTTCAGACAGGTATGCACACAGTGTTGTTTTATCCAGCGCAGACAGGTATACACACACAGTGTTGTTTTATCCAGTGCAGACAGGTATGCACACACACAGTGTTCTGTTTTATCCAGTGCAGACAGGTATACACACACAGTGTTGTTTTATCCAGTGCAGACAGGTATGCACACAGTGTTGTTTTATCCAGTGCAGACAGGTATGCACACAGTGTTCTGTTTTATCCAGTGCAGAGAGGTACACAGGCACATACCATTAAATATAGTGAGTGATGAAAACTGTTACATTTGGTTCTTGTTTTAAACACCAAGAAATGGAAACCGTGTTTCATTTGCATTTTCTCAAGATAACCATGATGCATGCCACCCGTGTCTTCATCATCCTTGATTTCTTCCATGAGTTACAACCTTTTCACAAAAACAAATGGCACTATAATTGTTAAATGAGACCTAGCAGAGGTAATTAGCAAGCATGAATCATATGTTATTTGTATTGTTTGGGAATAAGATAAAGACAATATTTGTTTAGTATTTTGACACAATTTTTATTTCTGTATTTAGAAAAGTCTTGGGTCAATTTGACCTGGTAAACAGTATCAACGTGTCCAAAGAGTGAACAGAACACAAGGCATGATGCTAAAGCCATGCAGTTACTGAAAATAACCATCCGTTATAAAAGAGGGAAGTATCCACTGCCCACACACCACAACGCCACCCTGCCTCCACCCACAACTTGACAAATGCCCTGAAAATCTGCCACTTGTCAAGTTCCAGGCTAAATTATTGACCTGCCTGTCAGTCAGAATTGTGAGAACCTGCCCCTGCTGCCAGATGAGTGCATTAAGTCATTCAGGAAGAGGCTAATGGAACAATGCTTCTGACAAGTCTAAATAATACAGGACTCTGCCATGTCTGCTGCTGCTGTCTGCGTTCAGTGCTGTCTGGGCCCTATTCTACGGAAGAGAAAGAATGGTTGAAAAAAAACAAAAAAACATTACTGAAAACCTTTGGGAATGTTTTTCACAAACATTGGGGATTTTTAATTGCATAGTTTTCATAGCCATAAGCAGAGATTTGGGTCACATTAAATTCAATGAATGTACTCTTTGTTTGTGACTGTTCCTGTACAAAGCCTCCAATTTATGAATATTGTCATGACAAAATATGTTCTGAAACCTCCATATTAGGGCAGCGCATGACTGCTGTCCTTCACTGATCGTGGCCATGCTAAGGGAGGAAGAAGAAGGTATGCTTCAGGAGGAAGGTGGGCACAGAGCTTCATGGGATGGGTGACTTGCCCCTGCCCCAGCCAATCAGATCAACTATCACAGATCTGCTTGCACCAATCACAATTAAAGAAGCCTAAGATCAAGATTTTCAAGATGCTCTTTCAGAGATTGAGTGGACAGAATTGAGTGTAATGGGATGCCTGTTTTGGGCACGGTGGAAAGGGATATTGTTAACTCACTGATCACTTTATTAGGTATTTATTAGACTTATTTTTTAGACTTATTGGTCTGCTACTGCTATAGCCTATCCACTCAGAGGTTTGACGCGTTGTGTGTTCAGAGATGCTCTTCTGCATACCACTGTTGTGATGTGTGGTTATGTGTGTTCAGAGATGCTCTTCTGCATACCACTGTTGTAATGTGTGGTTATGTGTGTTCAGAGATGCTCTTCTGCATACCACTGTTGTGATGTGTGGTTATGTGTGTTCAGAGATGCTCTTCTGCATACCACTGTTGTGATGTGTGGTTATGTGTGTTCAGAGATGCTCTTCTGCATACCACTGTTGTAATGTGTGGTTATTTGTGTTACTATCAGCTTTTGATCTCTCTCATTAACAATGAGTTTTTGCCCGCAGAACTGCTGCTCACTAGATGTTTTTTGGTTTTTGTGCCGTTCTTTACAAACTCTAGAGACTGTTGTGAAAATCCCTGGAGATCAGCAGTTTCTGAGATACTCAAACCACCCTGTCTGGCACCAACAATCATTCCACGGTCAAAGTCACTTAAATCACATTTCTTCCCCATTCTGACATTTGGCCCAAAGAACAGTTGGACCTCTCGACTATGTATGCATGCTTTTATGCATTTAGTTGCTGCCACATGATTGGCTGAATAAATATCTGCATTAAAGCTGGTGCAGTGATTGTATGCAATGCAAATGTGGATTTTATATTAAATTTTGTTTCACATCAAGGGTCCCTCTTGCAAATGGCCTTTCAGGTATGAAATGAAATATTTTTGAAAGTATACATCTACACTGACAACTGTGAATTTGACAAATTAATCTTGTCTTAGTGTGATGAAACTGAGCTCTTGGGGCATATCTTTGATATTCCTTATGATCTCTATATAAATGAGACTCGAATGCAGTGAACTTTCTTAATGAACGTGAACCTGGGACTCCTCAAGTGAAAGCTTTATTTGATGTATGTATATGCAGTTTAAGTGAACTTCAGTGTTGAGTGAACGCTCTTATTGCATTTCACTCAGAGTTACACGTCTTACAATTATACCTTGTTTAGGAACAGATGGAGGTAACGCTAGCAAATGGATAGCCAACCCGGATAGCGGGTAACTGCGCTCTTTATTTAAAAAGAAATTGGGTATCTCAGAAACCACTGATCTCCTGTGATTTTCACAACGGTCTCTAGAGCAGAAGACCAATAAGTCTAAAAAATAAGTCTTTAATAAATTCCAAAAAAGTGCTCATTGAGTGCATATCAAGGTCACACAAACAGCTCAGTGGAATTAGACAGTTTTTGGAAAACCGAGTTGGAACACAGCATTTTGATGCATCTTACACAGATCAGTCTGAGGACCCTGAGTTAGATATAGATTTTCAAAGGGTGGATGAATCTCTCTTTTTAAAATAACTATTTTATTTGAAGCTGCAGGCAAATCTGTTATTGCCTGCATCAGTGATTCAGAACTTAGTTGATGAATTCCAAGAATTCATAACCTTGGACCTCTCTGTATTTGAAAATTTGAATTAAAAGTTTCCATTACTTGGAATTCCTAACACTACTGTTAGAAATGTTTTAGAGGAGCCTAAAAAGGGGGATCTCATTAAGTCCTGCAGTAGTCCTTTGTACAGATCTGGGTTGAAGAACTTTATTTCTCTTTGTACAAATCAGCATAATTAAACAATCTTTAAAAACAGCTGAAGCAAAACTCAATGAATACTTTATTCGGTATATATTACACTTTTTTTTTGGCACATTTTGGCACTTCTGCTCCTGTAGCCTATCCTCTTTTGCGTTGTGTGTTCAGAGATGCTCTTCTGCACACCACTGTCGTAATGTGTGCTTATTTGAGTTACTGTTGCCTTCCTGTCAACTTCAACCCATCTGACCATACTCCTCTGACCTCTCTCATTACGTTTCTGACACACTCAAACCACCCTATATGGCACCAACAACATTCCATGTTCAAAGTCGTTTAGATCACCTTTCTTTGCAATTCAGCTGAACCTCTTGACCATGCCTGCATGCTTTTATGCAGTGAGTTGTTGCCACGCGATTGGCTGATTTCATATTTGTATTAATGAGCTGGTGTACATTACTGTCGCCTTCCTGTCAGCTTGAACCAGTCTGGCCATTGTTTGACATCTCTCATTGACCAGGCATTTTCATCGCAGACTTGCTGCTCACTGCATAAGCAGTGTTTTTTGTACCATTCTCTGTAAACTCTAGAGACTATTTTGAGTGGAAAAAACCCTAATATATGTACAATGTTTTTTCTTGTCTAGTTTAGCTGGTGTAGTTTTCGCGTGTGTGCGCCGTGCTGTTGTGGGCCTGAGGGGGAGGCAGCGGCCTGTATGATCGGTGGCTAATTCCTCTCAGTGAGAATATGATCACTCTCCGCACAAACAGCCTTTAACAGCGGCGTTCCTGCAGTGACTGAGTGCTGTGAAATAGAGAAACTATCGCTCACGCTGCTCCCGGCTCATTACAGCCTCCGCCCGCACCTCAGCTCTGCAGCCTCCTCTACCCCAACACCCCGACCGCACCTCAGCTCTACAGCCTCCTCTACCCCAACACCCCGCCCGCACCTCAGGTCTGCAGCCTCCTCTACCCCAACACCCCGCCCGCACCTCAGCTCTGCAGCCTCCTCTACCCCAACACCCCGCCCGCACCCCAGCTCTGCAGCCTCCTCTACCCCAACACCCCGCCCTCACCTCAGCTCTACAGCCTCCTCTACCCCAACACCCCGCCCGCACCTCAGCTCTGCAGCCTCCTCTACCCCAACACCCCGCCCGCACCTCAGCTCAGCTCTACAGCCTCCTCTACCCCAACACCCCGCCCGCACCTCAGATCAGCTCTACAGCCTCCTCTACCCCAACACCCCGCCCGCACCTCAGCTCTGCAGCCTCCTCTACCCCAACACCCCGCCCGCACCTCAGCGGTGTGAAGATCAGCCCCGGCACCCTGACCGCACGCCCATCATCCATCAGGGCTCCGCTCGCCCCCCTCTCCTGAATGCTTTTTAATTGCACGCATTTTAATGGACTTCATGCCACTGAATGCCAGCCACTTCATCCCCGTGTTTAATAAGGCATCCGCGCTGCATTCGTCTCCGTGCTGTGATTTCAGACGAACACAAACTGCGCTCTGCAAATGAGGGTTTTTTTTCTCTCTTTACTACAACATACTGCAGGTAAATGTCAAATTAGGGAGATAATCTGCGTACATAAATCTATATCTTACAGTGCTGTGAAACTCTGCCTCCTTCCTGATTATCACATATTAACACTGACTGGTTTCAGATCTTTTGACAAAATGTAATATTAGACAAACGGAACTTGGCAAAACATCCAATACCAGAGCATCACTATTGGTTTCACGTAAAGACGTTGACTTGGCCACTCCAAAGCCATTCCTTCTTGCCTCTCTAGTTGTGTTTGTGAAGTGGTCTGCAGGCAGGAGTTACTGGCACATCCACGCCTGCCTGCTGAAGACTTGGATTTCCCCATCTCGGTAACCTCATTGCTTACCTCTCGATTGGACAGTCTTTTTTAGGTTGTTGTTTGATTTTTATGATGGATGGCTGAACTAGGTTTTGTTTTATATCCCTCAGCGTATTCAGGACTAAGCTCAGTATTCAATAGAGATGGGAACTCTGGTTGGATCTTTTGGCTTCGTCCTTTCAAAAGATAATTTGGCTCACTCGTTCACTTGGTCAATAGTAGTTCTGGAAATTACGTCAGTTCATCGTTTGTACACAGCATGCTCTCCGAACAAGGTGCTCATTCATGGCTCCCTCAGAATATCAACCGGTCAAGTTCTGGAATATATTTATCATTTTCTCTTGTACTAACATTAAATTAGTATATTGCCTGCTTCACTCCGATAACATAGCCAAGGTTCCTCCGTGTAGGCTATCCACGGCTATTTCTAAAAATGTTAATATAAAGAAACAGGTAAACAAACTGTATGTGTGTGTTCAATTAGACATTTTTATAATGTTCCTTTTTAAATATCACCAATTTTAACTTTATTATTGTTTATTTCTGTTTTTTGGTTCACACAAAGTAAATGGGGAATGGGGAGGGAGTAACACAAAGGAATATGACAATTTATTTTTTCATTTTCAAACTGGTATCCGAAATATGGAGTTGGTACTGGTCACATTTTGGCGAGCCTAATGTTTGTCTGTTTTTTTTGGGGGGGGGGGGGGGGGGGTTTGTCTGATTTCTCAGCCACATACTGGCTTCCTTGAGTTTCATTGGCACAACTCCTCATGTTCACAAAGGCCAGTAACAGACTCCAAAGGTGATCCAAAGCCTGGAATACAGACGAGATCCCAAAAGCTCTAGTACGCATGCACTGAAGCTCAGGTGGATTCCAGTGATTGAATACTAATCAGAAATACGTGTGAAGTCATTTCCACAAATATTATTTCGAGCCCTGAAATGTAGGAGGGGGGCTACTGTACATATAAAAAGTGCTGTGAGTGATGATGATGATGATGATAATGATGAAACCAAAAGGAAAATATATGCAGTGTATGCATTGAACAAAACAACTGAGGGAGACACACATTCACATTTCCTGGCATCATCTCCTGCATGGTTTAGTAGACTGTAGATGATAAATGTTGAAATGAGAAGGCTTAATAGAAACTTGCACTAGAAACTAGAAAAATGCAATTTTGTGACAGAACATTTCCCTGTCAGTAGACCGTCTATATTTATATATATCACATGCAGCCATGGAAATATTTTTTACACTAGAGCACTTGGATTTGCCCCAAAACAAAGCAATGTATCAATCATTGCCCTTTTGTGTTTCTTTGCTGAATAATTTTTAAAATGTATTTTGTCATTTGAAATCATATCCCCGCTGGGTATGAAAATAGTTCAAGCAGGAGTGGGGCTGACAGAAGCTGCTGGGCGACTTGTTGGTCTTGGTGGTGCAGAGAGATTGTTTTGTTGTCGTCTAATGGAAACGCAGCTTCAGATTCAATCTGCAGTGCCTGTCCGTGATTTGTTCTGCTTTTCTGACTGTGATTGGATTGAGTCTAATGTGTCTGACCGACGTTCTGAGCCACTCAAACTGCTGCTCTGCGGCTGGGTGTCCCTGGTCTGAGCTCTGGTTAGAGATGTCGTTTACAGTCCATCCGAGGACACCGCTCCGTGCCCGAAACGCCGCGGTCTCTCGGCCCTCCGTTCCCGTGTCTGGGATTGCTTCTTTCGCCCATAAGACATCCCCCCTTTTCTGTAATGGGCTTCATGATTCCGAGCGGTCGGTATCGCCACGCAGACAGATTCTGGCAGCAGTCTGTCCATTCTCAGTTTTCACTCTTGTGCTGCACTTACCATTTGGAGGTGCTTTTGAACACAGCCAACTGCAAAACCTATTTGGACTGGTCTCTTTTAATCCGTGCATGCTGAACCTCCCACAAACACACACACACAGCAATAAATTAAATATGTATGCTCACCACGCACTGAAAAGATCCTCTGAACAGCTCGATGCCACAAACTTTGTTAGCAGTAAAAACTATGCAATTTATGTTGGTGGTAACTGCTGTATTCAAAATGTTCCCAAATGGCACTTTCTCTTTTACAATCACCAGACGCCTGACGCCCATCTTCATTATGAAATGTGTTGTTATCGTTGCTAAAACGTGCCCAGAACAAACATCTTCCTTAGTCACTTATATAAGATAATCTGCACATTGCTCATCTATTGGCCATTACGATCAACTGCTACTACGGCAGGAATTGTGTTGGTTCTAGCCGGGAGATGTTTCTGATCTCGATTGGCTAAAAGAAAATGAAAAGGAATCCAATTCCTTCTTCTTCAATTTGAAAAGCCCACGTGCATATTTTTCATATCATCCTGGAGATTTTGATTTGTGTTCCGTAATGATCCAAGCAAAACAATTGCAATTTGTTAATACATATTTTAGGGTGTAACTGCTATTCTTCCAAGACTTTTGCAAAATGGCATAATTATTGGATGATGATGTTGCTAAATGTTAGCGCAGAGAGCTGACCACAGGATAAGGAGGGGGTGAGGAATTGGGCTTTGGGGGCAGGGTTAGGGTTACATCACTGCTCTTTGCAAATGTTTTGTGGGAGTTTTAGATACTAAAACCAGGAAGAGAATCCTGATGTGTACGTGGCCCTTATGAAACACTATGTGTATTTAGTTTTAAAGACAGCGCTGTAATTACAGTTTAGTTTTAGTTTTTCACGCAAGCTTCATTTTAATTTTCATTTCAATTAGGGGTCCAATTAGTGCAGCTGCTATAGAACCCGATTGTAATTTGCTTCAGTTTTTTTCTCCAGGGAATATGATCAGTTGGTAAGAAAACTCTTGAAATCTTGAAATGTTCGGGATGTATGTAATCGCAGTCTTAGATCATGGCAGTGCAGTCATGGTGGCGCTATAGAGCAACATGTTGGACATGCAACCAAGACTATTAGATTTCCCTACTCACAGGGGACAAATTATATTATTGGGCCAATTAAATCCACCAGGCTAGATTTTCTGATATTTAGAATTTTCAGAAAGTTTCTGAAAATTGCTCGTTTATTAAAATCACTGTTATTAATTCCAGTTCCAATGCGATTTTGAGCACTTTCTTCAAATGCCAAAATAAATTGCGAATAAATGGAAAGGTTTATATCATGAATGATGGTGAAATCATGGCCAGTCATATTTTGTTATATGAAAATTAGCATAAATGACAGCTGTAATGTATGGTCTGAATAACCCCAGACTTTGGCTTTGAAACATGTTACATTAAATTACATTACATTACATTCATGGCATTTGGCAGATGCTCTTATCCAGAGCGACATACAGTTGATTAGACTAAGCAGGAGACAATCCTCCCCTGGAGCAATGCAGGATTAAGGGCCTTGCTCAAGGGCCCAACGGCTGTGCGGATCTTATTGTGGCTACACCGGGGATTGAACCACCGACCTTGCATGTCCCAGTCATGTACCTTTACCACTACACTACAGGATGCCCTAGAAATGTTCTAGAAACATGCACGTAGTCCTGAACAGGACAGAATTTGAATGGTGCCAATACCTTCAGACATGCTATGAGATAATTGGACCATTTTTCCCTCAGAAATCATTCAGAAAAATTGTATTCGCTTTAAGCATGACACATTTCAATACTCCCACTGATCATATATGAAAGTTAGAATACGATGCTAACTCTGTCAGACTTGAACCTTGTGTAGCATCGCAATGCTGCACTGCCTGAATGCAGCTATATTCAGCTAATAGATTATTTTCATTGATTTTGCTCTTGTTTCAGTTTTTCTTAATGACAATCACCATAGTGTGTATGAGAATGAATGAGTGGGGGGGGGGGGGGGGGGGGTTGAATGTATGTGCGTGCACGTGCGTGTGTTTGTGAGAGAGAAAGAGAGAGGTAAATGAAAAAATAAAAACTTGTGTTTTATTCATTCTTCAGCGCATCGTCTCCTGTCGCACACGGGAGTTGTCGCACACAGCTGCCTCACGGATAGATTACATAAGAGATGAGCGAGAACAATATGAAAATGAAAATATGAAAATGCCACGCTCGCATGCAGTATTTATCAGCGCTGCCTCAGGAAGCCACTCGGATATTCATGGGCAGCTCTCCGTCACATGCGTTGGGCAGGCCGCCATTGATAACACGCACTGTCACGCCTGCTTCAGCTTCGGCTGGAAATATCAACGCTGCTTCAGCTGCGGTTACGATCATCACACACAGCCGCACCGGGGCGGTCTGTAGCGTAGTGGTTAAGGTGCATGACTGGGACCCGCAAGGTCGGTGGTTCTAATCCTGGTGTAGCCACAATAAGATCCACACAGCCGTTGGACCCTTGAGCAAGGCCCTTAACCCTGCATTGCTCCAGGGGAGGATTGTCTCCTGCTTAGTCTAATCAACTGTACGTCGCTCTGGATAAGAGCGTCTGCCAAATGCCAATAATGTAATGTAATGTAATGTATCTCTGTGCAGGGCAGGAGGTGACTTCAGAAGCTCCTCTGATTGGTTATATTTATATTTAAGGGAAGCCCTGTGCGTCAGCTTCACATTTCATTGACACAGCTTCAGTGTACTGGACAGGTTCAGCTGAAGCTCATCAGCGCAGGGCTCCTTCATGCTGGGGGGGAACAGGCTGGAACCGCCGGAGTAGGAAGACTCTGCCACACAGGGCGGCCGTGTCGCTCAGTCGTGTCCTTGGTCACACGCACCAGGGGAAAAGCCGGGGTAAGTTACGTGCCTCGTAATTTAACGCCTGGGCAGTTGCCAAAGGAGGGCACAACGATTTTTTTTACGTCAGAGCATTTTTTGGCAAACATCTCTGTCGTTGTCTGTGTGCTAGAGAGAAAAATGATCGGACCTCGGAAAAAAATGATTAAAAAAATAATAAAGAACCATATCTATCCTGGATTGAACATCAGTATATGAGTGGAAATATTTTTTTATATATTTGCTGTCGTACATGAATGTGCCAATGGGAAAATAGGCTCTTATAGTATAATATATTATAATATATTTTGTATAATATAGATATCTCTTATATATTTTATATAATATACTGTATATATCACTAGGGGGCGACCTCATATCAATAGGGGAAACTAATAGCGTGAAAGCTGGCCCCTTGTCTA
>NC_083770.1:49374037-49391537 GCF_963514075.1 Conger conger | reverse complement strand
GCTTGAAGGAAATATGCATTTCCCTTTGATGAAGAAGAATGTTTGTAAGGATGTTTGAAAATGCGCAAGCAATTTCCTGAGGATTCTTTAATCAGTCTGCCCTCTCATTGTCATTACGAAACATAAAAGACCCATTTTCAATGTCCGCGGCAAACTTAATCAGACCAGCGCTCTGATTGAACAGCAAGAAGGAGGAGTTGAATGTTTTCCCCCCACATGACAGTAGCTTAGGCTATGCACAGTTTCATAGAAAAATAGCTCAGATTTTGAGTCTTAAGTACCTTCATAAAAACATTTTATGCAATTAAAATCAATCTAATTTACTGTCTTGTTTCAACTTTCACGAAATGCCATTGATCAGCTGTGAAGTCGCAGCCACTTTCTGCCCTCAGCTGCACAATGCTTCCTGGCAGCTGGGTCGGTTGAGAGGACGGCTGGCGTCCTCCTCCAGGGGGAAACTGAAGGTCTGCAGACATGATGGCAGGAAGTGAGCCGGCCCGTTTCCAGTTTAAATTCTTTACGTGCAGCTGGGTCTGTGGGGAAGATGATTGGAGTCGTGGTTTCGTTCATTGAGAAGCCGGTGTGACTTTCTGCCTCTTATTCATGTATTCACCAGGGCCTTTCTGAGGAGTTCGTGTGTGTTCTCCATGTGTCTGCGTGGGTTTCCTCTGGGTACTCTGGTTCCCTCCCACAGTCCCAACGACATGGGGGTCAGATTAATCGGAGGGTCTAAATTGCCCCTCTGTGTGCTCCTGCCGTTGCCCTTGACCAAGGCACTGCCCTCAGAACTGGAGCTGGTCCCCGGGCGCTGCACTTTGGCTGCCCACTGCTCCTCAGTAATTAGGATGGGTCTAATGCAGGGGACACATTGTGTTGCCTTAGAAGGCAATGACAATCACGAATAAACACATAAATAAATAAAACATAAATAGTATTCATTCTCTTCGTATTCATGCTAGAAAAGGTTGTGCTCAGTGAAAACAGAGTACAGGTGTGTGGAGTTAGATGGAGGAGTGGAGCTTCATGTGTTCATTCAGAACAGGGCTTCTCAGTAAAAACAGAGTCTATGAATTGGATGAGTTGCTAAGAGGGAGTTGTTGAGAAATATTCAGGTCCATTTGCTGGTCAAAATCTTGTCTATGGCTTAATAGTTCCTTTTATTACAGTCATTATTATTAATGCGCCTTTTATTTGTACAGCAAACTGAAAATAATCTGTAAATGACAGTAGCAAGTTTAGCATTCGCTGTATTCAAAAATAGGTGTGAGCGATACCAGCCTTTTCATTTATCCAGTCGAATATTACTTCACCCCAAGACCAATTTGGGTTAAATAAATAAATAAATAAATAAATAAATAAATAAATAAATAAATGTCCCCAGGCAATTGAGACAAGTCACAGCCTCAAATATAAACTATGCAGCAGACGAGATTAAACTTGGGCACGGACCTTGTGGAAAAACGAACTTTTGAATCCCGCTATGGTGGTGAAATGTCACGTATGGCAGGTAAAGATGTACTTTCTGTGCCTTTGTGAAATTAATGTAATTAAGAAACTGAGAATAAAGTTAGGCTTCTATTTTAGGAATTAGTCTTGCTCTAGTTTTAAGATCAAGAGGTGACTCATTATAACTGTTTCACCTGTTTTGGAGTACGGAGCACTGTGCCTAGACTGTACCTTACTTTGCATTCGGTGGAGTTTTCAACCGTGCGTTTCGTTACAGCTGACAAATCATTGACCCGTCACAACGCCATGTACAAACGGTCCGGTTTGACTTTGTACCCCTGTATAGATTGATCCACTGGTATACACTATATTCATCTACAAAACAATAATGTGGCTATTTCCTTCTTACCTCAGCTGTATGCTAATGAGATTTCCGATGATCTGGTCCTTATCTTTGTTGTGCAGGTTGCAGTTGAAATTGTACTTCCGTCTTTAAGCGCACTTATCCCTGGTTATGGGAATGCACTTTGTTGTAAGTCGCTCTGGATAAGAGCGTCTGCCAAATGCCATTAATGTAATGTAATGTAAATAATTGTTCACATAATTATCACCTCTGTTCTAGTGATGTAATACTTTAAAGTCCCTCGTCCCTCTACTGAATTTGGAATACAGGGCTTCAGATATTTTCCACTTTACAGCTGCAAAAAAATATTTTAAGCTTGACATTAATTTAATTTAGTTAATTAAATGAATTTAAATTGCTGATTTAAAATGTGTAAATGTGATTTTTAAAGTCAGCCACAGAAGTATGCTCCTGCTTTTGCCATCTGTTCCTCCTTTCATAACTGGATTGTCTGTCTCGTTGGGTAACTTTGTGTTTCATGTCAAGCGGAGCAACACGGAGCTTGTGAAATAAATTTTGATCTCAATGGGCTTGTCCTGAAAAAAAGGTTAAGTTGTAATGTTGCTTTTGTTCAGTGTCCTGTGCTTCGAAGGCTGGACTCTCATAACACCGCAGTTGGCAGTCAGACAGCGGAGAAGAAGAAAAAATAATCAAATGTTTTTTTGAACCTGTGGCCCATCCTAATTGCTTGGGGGCAGTGCGGTGACTGGGGAGCGATGTGGGGCTGGGAACCTTGCCCAGGGGCCACAGCTGCAACGTTATTGTGGCTACACCGGGGCTTGAACCACCAACCTTCCGGGTATCTCAGAAACTGCTGATCTCCTGGGATATTTACGCACAACAGTCTCTAGTTTGCGGAGAGTTCTGCAGGCCGAAACGCCTTGTTAATATGAGACGTCAGAGGAGAATTGCCAGGCTGGTCAAAGCTGACAGAAAGTTGACTGTAAATAATCACATATAAGTGGATTGGCTACTGCAGCAGAAGACTTAATAAGTCTAATAAATATCTAATAAAGTGCTCACTGAGTGTATGTGGTAGAGAGAGATTATTTTACGAGGTGCATACACGGAAGCAGACGACATTGCAGTCTTTCTTCATTCTTTAATTGAAGATACACATGCAGCTGCTTTTTAATAGGCAACATTTACACAAAACAAAACTAAAAAATGCTAAGTAAAAAAAAAGAAAGGTTGGTATGATGTTATATGGTGATTGTGACAGCCCAAGTGCTTAGTTTATTCCATTGTACATTAGATCATTAGGAATAGACTGTGAAACATACCCATGAAATGTGTATACAAACAAAACCACAATGTAATCTACTTTCTGTGTGCTACTCAATCGGGTCAGTCCCCTATAAAAATAAGTTTATTTGTTTATACTACTTAAAGTTTACCAGTTTTGGCTAGAATTTTTAGAAGTAGTTCCTAAATGGTATACTTCAAGGAATTGCTACAAATGGGGCAATTTAGTTTTATACATACTGTATGTGTCAATAAAACAAACTCTTTATTTTTCTGGGGGGTAGGGCCCAAAAACCATGGCAGTGTAATCAGTGTACAATGTCATCTTTGACCCACGTCTCTCGTGAGCGCTCAGAAAGCTTGATGTCTCTGTGTTTACCTGGCCTAGGTTTCACCTGTTTCTCACTTTCTTGTGCTCTTGTATCATGAGTAACTGCACTCACTGAATAGCATTTGGACTCCAGTGCACCAGTCATTTACGTGGCACGGATAGCGACCGGCAGCATGCTGGTATTTGCTGTGTGTGGATCTAGCTCCGTGTGTCTGAAGCTGTTCTGAAGCGCAGTGCTACATGACGGTCGCTCCGTGTGTCTGAAGCTGTTCTGAAGCGCAGTGCTACATGACGGTCACACCGTGTGTCTGAAGCTGTTCTGAAGCGCAATGCTACATGACGGTCACACCGTGTGTCTGAAGCTGTTCTGAAGCACAGGGCTACATGACGGTCGCTCCGTGTGTCTGAAGCTGTTCTGAAGCGCAGTGCTACATGACGGTCGTGTGTCTGAAGCTGTTCTGAAGCGCAGTGCTACATGACGGTTGTGTGTCTGAAGCTGTTCTGAAGCGCAGTGCTACATGACGGCACCGTGTGTCTGAAGCTGTTCTGAAGCGCAGTGCTACATGACGGCACCGTGTGTCTGAAGCTGTTCTGAAGCGCAGTGCTACATGACGGTCGTGTGTCTGAAGCTGTTCTGAAGCGCAGTGCTACATGACGGTCGTGTGTCTGAAGCTGTTCTGAAGCGCAGTGCGACATGACGGTCTCACCGTGTGTCTGAAGCTGTTCTGAAGCGCAGTGCTACATGACGGTCTCTCCGTGTGTCTGAAGATGTTCTGAAGCGCAGTGCTACATGACGGTCACACCGTGTGTCTGAAGCTGTTCTGAAGCGCAGTGCTACATGACGGCACCGTGTGTCTGAAGCTGTTCTGAAGCTGTTCTGAAGCGCAGTGCTACATGACGGTTGTGTGCTGGAGCTGTCGCAGTGTGCTTGGAGAGGGCTGAGCCCGGGAGCATCAGAGCATTCATGTTTACACTTTAAAAAAGACATTTTCTCCACGGGTTAAAATCCCCAGTCGTGCACAGGAAGCTGCTATGAAGCATGATGTCCCCAGCTGTTTCTTTTCACACCACGACACGCGAGGACACGCAAGCCTCCACACGCCAGCCACCACACGAGAAGATGCTTGATGCTGAGCAGAGCTGGACAACCCAAGTTTAGAAAGTAAAAGTCCTCCCCAGGATTTTGTTCCATTCACCTGGATTTGCGAATTGGCGCAATTGAACTATTGTAGAATCAGCTGTGGAAAAACACAGGGCTGAACTTTTACTTTCTGACCCCAGCGGGGGACGTATCCCCTCTGTCCAGGTGTGGATTTAGCGAGCCCACCGCTGGGGGCAGAGGAGCGGCAGGGGTCCGTGCCGAGCGACCTGACCGAACCCTCTCTCGCGCTGGCCGAGGCACCTCGTACTGTCCATGGCCCTGTGGGGCTGCCCTGTACTGCCCATGGCCCTGTGGGGCTGCCCATGGCCCGGTCGGGCTGCCCTGTACTGCCCATGGCCCTGTGTGGCTGCCCTGTACTGCCCATGGCCCTGTGGGGCTGCCCATAGCCCTGTGGGGCTGCCCATGGCCCGGTCGGGCTGCCCTGTACTGCCCATGGCCCTGTGGGGCTGTCAGGCGCAGTCAGTGCTAATGCGATCGACCATGTGAACCATCGATGCACAAGAAGAGTGCCTTTACAAGACGGACCAGCCAACAGTCCCCTGCTTACACTACAGCTATGTTTATTTACCCGCAAATCTTCCCTGTGAGAACATACATCATGCATGTTGCTCTGCCAGTCACACTCTTCCCTTTTCCTCCATGGCAAGAACAGTCCAGTTCTCCATCAGTATTCTGTGAAGTGTGTGCTCATGTTTTTACGTTTGTTTGGTCTGATTAGAGGGAGTTTAATATGGATACGTGAAGTGTTTTGGTTTGGTTTCCCACGAAAATCTTCTTTATTTCTTTCATTTATACATAAAATACATACAAATTCAGCTCTCTGATCAGTGTGAAAAGGGATACAAATTGAGCCTAGCTTGTGAATCAACACTGTTTACTCACTTTCAGAAGTTGGCTGATGTATCGAGTTTTTAATTACCCTGTTCTTGCATTCCCACTTCTATCCGTGTGTTCCCTTGCTGACTGTAGGCCTTCACTGAAAATGTAAAATGTTAGAAATGTCTGAAGGTTTTGCAAATGAGGTGTAATGTAGATTTCAGGTTTCTGTGCTCTCATTAGGCACAAGGGACTGCCGATGCAAAAACTGAGAGGCACTGTCAGACGCTGTTTTAACCAGGGCGTTAACAGTGTGTTATACAAATTATCACATCCAATAACATTTGATGAACATAACTCTCGACATTTTCCATGTCCATACACTCACTGTAAATGGCATAAATGGTGTGCTAAATATAAAGTTATTGCAAAAGGTGTACATGCCAGGCAGAAAGCTGGAGTGCTATAACAACAGTGATTGTGTACTGCCGCAGTCTCTGTAGTGAAGTGTTATTGAGTTTATGTACAGTCGGCACACAAACACATACCCATACCTGCAGTACTTCCAGGCGTGAATGCACAAACGCACGCCCACAAGTACACAGTCAAACGCACACAGGCACTGCAGTCGACTTTTTCGAGTTGCTTGGCGTCTCAAAAACTCCGCGTCCCTGTCGTGTGCCCAGCAGGGGTCCCCGAACCCTGGGCTGGAGACAGGTACGGCAGGTGGGGCGGGTGGGGAAACCAGGGCAGGCTCTGGTGCCTGCGTATCCCTCCGAGCGGATGTAACGCTGTTTGTTTCTGAATGCGGCTGCGCTGGGGTTGATCCTCTCTCTCCCCTCCCCTCCTGCAGAGATGTCCGGCACCGGGGCGGAGATCTCCCTGGTGCACTGGAAGCAGCAGTGGCTGGAGAACGGGACGTTGTACTTCCACGTGTCCCTGAGCAGCGCTGAGCAGCTGTCCCACACCACCCCGCCACCCGCCCAGGAGCCCGCTCATGTGCTGCACGAGCACGTGCACCTGCTGCACATCTCCGTCATGGTGAGCTAAACACACCTGCTGCTCATCTCCGTCATGGTGAGCTAAACACACCTGCACATCTTCGTCATGGTGAGCTAAACACACCTGCTGCACATCTCCGTCATGGTGAGCTAAACACACCTGCTGCACATCTCCGTCATGGTGAGCTAAACACACCTGCTGCTCATCTCCGTCATGGTGAGCTAAACACACCTGCTGTACATCTCCGTCATGGTGAGCTAAACACACCTGCACATCTCCGTCATGGTGAGCTAAACACACCTGCTGCTCATCTCCGTCATGGTGAGCTAAACACACCTGCACATCTCCGTCATGGTGAGCTAAACACACCTGCACATCTCCGTCATGGTGAGCTAAACACACGTGCACCTGCTGCACATCTCCGTCATGGTGAGGTGATCATTTTCCTGGATGGGCACCTATCATCATGTACCTTCCACACACACAAACACAGACACAGACAGACACACACACACACACACACATGCACATATGCACACACACACACACACGCACATATGCACACACACACACGCACATATGCACACACACGTACACACACACACACACACACACACACACACAGACATAGCAGGTCATGGACATTGACTGTGAGAAAAAGAACAGTTGATGAGTAGCGGTGTGCCTGCCTGACTTGTTGAGTGAGCATCATTGGTCGTAACGCTGTAAGGCAAACAGCAGGAAACAGCCATCACTGTCCTCATTCTCATGTTGCTCTATGCAAGCAGGGAGACTTCTGCTCACCACTCACCAAGAGCTGTACAGGAGAGCACACTCTAACGCACGGTAAGCAGGTTGAAAGGTTTTACAGCGTATGATAATAAGAGCTTAGCTTAACCCTTATCTTATGGTTCCTCAGTCCCCCCCCCCCCCACCCCAACCCCCATTGTGCTAACCACTGCTTTGCTGCTACACTGATGAACGTGCAAACAGTGGAGTAAAAGCCCGCATTCGTTAGCATAGCACATCTTCTTAGTGTGCGGTTGTTGTGGCTGAACCTTTAAATAATGGAGCGGACATCAGTGTATGTAACAAAATGTTCCTTGACTGGAGAGCAGGATGGATTACTGGATAGTTCACATTCATTTAAAAGTCCAGTCTGGTCCAGTCTGGCCTGGATGCTTGCTCATAGTATTTTCACACAGTGTTTGGGGACAGCCTGTAACCTAGTGGCTAAGCTACATGACTGGGGCAACCTGTGGCCTAGTGGCTAAGCTACATGACTGGGGCAGCCTGTAGCCTAGTGGCTAAGGTACATGACTGGGGCAGCCTGTAGCCTAGTGGCTAAGCTACATGACTGGGGCAGCCTGTAGCCTAGTGGCTAAGCTACATGACTGGGGCAGCCTGTAGCCTAGTGGCTAAGCTACATGACTGGGGCAGCCTGTAGCCTAGTGGTTAAGGTACATGACTGGGACAGGTACATGACTGGGGCAGCCTGTAGCCTAGTGGCTAAGCTACATAACTGGGGCAGCCCGTAGCCTAGTGGCTAAGCTACATGACTGGGGCAGCCTGTAGCCTAGTGGCTAAGCTACATGACTGGGACAGCCCGTAGCCTAGTGGCTAAGCTACATGACTGGGGCCAGGAAGATTGGTGGTTCAAGCCCCGGTGTAGCCACATTGGGTCTGCACAGCTGTTGGCCCAGCTCTCTCTGGAGTAAGGCCCTTAACCCTGTATTGCTCCAGGGGGGGTTATCCCCTGCTGAGTCTAATCAAATGTAAATTGCTTTAGATTAGCATCAGCGAAATAGTAAGTGCTTATATAAAAGATTTGTGTGCGCACCTTTGCTCAGGTATACCCCGGTGGTGCCCAACCTGCAGCTTGACCATCAGCGTCCATTCACATAGGGTTCAGTCTCCCTAGCCCTGCCTCGCTCCCCAGCCCAGCTATTTTTGCATGTGAGTTTTTATTCATTTCGGGAGGGGGGGGGGGGTGGCTTTAAGGTGGGCTCTGGCTGACCCTACGCTGGTGGTACGAGGCCCCCCCACAGGGTCTGTGTGCTGGGAGCTCGCTGACGCTTGCCTAATGGTGTAATGGTCCGTTCTCTCGCGGCTCCCGGTACGTGTAATAGCCACTCGTTTGATGTGAGCTGCCTGCAGCATCAGGGGAGTGCTGTGGATAAAAATATCTACAACTTTCTGATTATCTCTACACAGTGTACTACTGCTCTACTCTGATCAGATCAAGGTTCTCTCTCACACTCTCCCTCTCCCCATCTCTCTCTCCCTCCTCTATATCTCACTCTCTCTCTCCCTCCCTCTCTCTCTCTCCCTCTCTCTCCCTCTCTTTCTCTACCTCTCTCCCTCTATATCTCTCTCCCTCTCTTTCTCTCTCTCAAATTAATGAAATTGCCGTTGTCGGCCTGGCGAGGAGGAAAGCATTTGCTGTCAAAATAAAATCTTAAAAATAAGCAGCTACACGTCGAGCTGTAATTAAAGAATGCATACATAGTAAACAAACAAACGAGTGTCTGCACCTGAAACTGAAATGCAAACGTAAATTTAAAATTTAAAAGTGCTCTCATTTGCATGACAACCGCAAGGTATTATTCTGGCAGTGTGCATAAATACTGGCGAAGCAGGTGTGCTGACTCAATCGCTTTGATATACAGAATGCTTCCATCCACATGACTCAGACTCTGATATACAGAATGCTTCCATTCACATAACTCAGTCTCTGATATACAGAATGCTTCCATCCACATAACTCAGTCTCTGATATACAGAATGCATCCATCCACATGACTCAGTCTCTGATATACAGAATGCTTCCATCCACAGCATCCCTGCTGCATCTGCAGTCAACACAAACACACAACACTCCTACAGACATGATGGGAATCACGATAGTCTAGAAACTGTCAGTGTGCACATGTCAGCGTGTTTCTCAGCTGCTAAGAGCATCACTAAGAGAAATGATTTACCTACACGCAGTTTTGGAGGGTTCTCAGGTAGGAACATTATAAAATGTGTTCTTGTATCTTTGCACTGTCATTACTCACCTGAAGCTCATCAAAATACCTATGGAGGCTGTGGAAGGCAGGAAGTTCAAGTCACCTTTACTCGAGTAAACACAAATAATTAACTAATATTGTTAAGTAAGTTGGGGTTACTGAAATAGTTTGAGAAAACTGATTGATTTCAAATGTCCTCAATAACACCAAATAATAAGACTCATTTTGGAGCATTATATCATGAGTGCAAGTCTTATTCTTTCAGCAATTGATCTGAGCCATTTGTGCGGGACAACATAATCTGTTCAGGTATTTGTTGGTCTTTAACTTTCATGCTTCTCTTTCTCGCCCCCTCTTTAATTGAGTTATAACGGCCCGTTCCGTTTTTTTAAGCAGAGTCTGCCCAAACCGTTTAGTAAAAATTACATTTATCTTTTACGGCGCGACAAAGAAAAACAACGAAACGAACCCGGCGGCCGTATCTTCCCCTTTCGCGCTGAAGGCGCTCATCTGAGCCTTTGATTACGAAAGGGATCGATCTCCTCTGTCAGATCCCTCCGTTCCTCCTGCGCGGAGGCGGCCCGTGGAACCATTAGCTCCTCTGGCTAACCGCTCTGCCACCACAAAAGGCTGCGTGCGTCGATTAGAGGCTCCTTTCAAGATGCACGCCGCCGCAGACGTTTAACAAAACCGCCGCGGCCGCGCCTCGGAAAAGCGATTTGTCGGCCGGAATGCGGAGGAGGAGGAGGAGGAGGAGGTGTGTGAGGAGGTGTGTGAGGAGGCGCCGCAGACTTTCTGCCTGAGTGGAGATCGTCTGAGCGTGGAGTCTGTTTTTCGTGCAGTAATGATAATTATAGGGGAAGGTAAGGCAGGAAATGAGCATGATTACAGGATCCAGAATTAGTGGAGCTGGTGTAGGTGTCCATGCAGCTGACCTGCGTGTGGGTGCATACATTCAGACCTACAGATGTCCTACAGAGTTATAACAAGCCTCGCCATTTTGCAGCATATTACATACATTTACGTATATGTACGACTACATGTCAGCAGTGCTGCTTTCACCAGATTGTACGGGAGGAAAATATAATTGCTGCATTACCAAGATCATGTCAATAAGTAATTTTGAATATGTCTATTCAAAAAGAAAAAGAAAAAAGTATCATATAAGACATATTTTGCACAAAATGCAGTGAAATTCATACCATAGCAATCTAACGTGATTGATGCGTATCAGAAAATGATGTATTTACAGTACGTACAGATTGTATTTCGTTATTAGCATATTTGTCAGCAGGACGATTATGAGCTCATTCACACAGCCGCTGAAGTTCTCCCCCACTGTCGGGCTGACAAAGGACTCCTAGCCGTCCACAGTACCTGGATTTCTGCAGCTGGCAAAGACACTATTGTTCAGCCTGTAGCTATCAAATGTATTCTTATTTGATGTGGAAGAGGCTCAGATGTCAGTCACTGAAATATATCTGTGTTATGTTCATTTTATTTATTAATTTTTTCAGAATTGAATGATTTCCACCGGGCTGTCGGGGAATGAAGCTGCCACATGGCCTGCTACAGTCACTCAGACCCTTGAAGGAAATTACCTGCTCATACCTGCTTCTGAGCTGCCATTAGTGCTGTGACAGAAATGTGAAATATAATTGCTGTCACAGGCAGTTAAAAGCCCTGAAACTGAAAGCTAAGTTCTGTGAAATGGCTGCACCCGGTAAATACGTTATTTTGTGGAAATTATGCAATGCAGCAACGCGAGGGTGTGATATGGGAACACATGTCATGTTGACCAATAGGCTATGGAGGTTTTTGTGCAGTCAAAATTATACATACGGTACATGGTACTGAAAAATGTGATTTTAGTGCTTGTCAGCCTAGCTTTGTGCATGTAAGTGATCAAGGGCACTGAAAAAATAAAATAAAATAAAATAAAAAAGAAAACGGAGAAAATGAGCCAGTTCAGTACATTCTCAAAGTGAGCAAGTGTAATTGGCCTGTGATACCATTGCTTAGCCAGCTAATAATTTATTGTCATCCTTAGTACCCAGCAAGCAAAGCAATGGTTTAATCTCTGCATGTACTGCTTAAATGCTTGCAGCTTAAATGTTTAAAAGGAAATACACATTTTGCACACATAATATTCTCTAAGCATTTCAGATTAATTTGACACATCCTATTTAACATACTAGGTTTTTTTTTTCTGCTCTGTTTCACCTCCCATCAGCCACTGTATTTCTGCCCTTTTAAAGACACATCCACTTTTCTCAGCCACTGGGTGACTTTGAGAAAGTATTTCAGCACAGTGGAGCGCTGTCAGGAATGAGAGCAAGCTTGAAAATAAATAGTTTTTCATAATTCCACGTGATGAATAACTGTATGTCCTCCTATTTTGGAGGTGGTTGATGACTGCCACCCTGTAGACAGTAATTATCCCCAGGAGGACAAAATGCTGTGGAATATCTTCCCGCAAGTTTTTCCACTGTCAAAACAGTGATGGCATCCCCTTTTGTATTCAATACAAATGTGCTGAGAGATTATGTTATTAAAATACTAATATACGTTGCCAATATATTAGGAGTCCCATATATTGTGACCCCCCTGTGTAGTGCAGACAAGGGAAAGGACAGTTGGTAAGCAGAGACTTTAAGACATAAATGTGCCCGTTCAGTTGCCACCGGGGGTATCAATAGAATGTGTAATGTGCTACATCAGTGGTGCACGCCGTATCGCAAGAGAAGAAAAATGAAACTTTAAATCAACATTACTGATGGCCTACAACGTATGATGTATTACCCCGTAACCACAGGGTGGCTTTTTCAAATGCCTCTCTCTGGATCCATCTGTGTGTAATTAAGAAGGCTGACTCCCATGAAAAGCTGGGTAACTAATTGGGTAGCGAAATGAGGTTTCATAAAAATTAACAACTTCATTCCGAGGGCTCTATTATTATTGTTTTTTTATCCCCCTTGCAAACCTCCGACGCACGCAGACTGGAAATACTGTACACGAGGATTAATTAAAGAGGAAAATATGAAGCGGATTTTGTCATTACCGATAACGCTACTTTTTTTTGTGCTTTGCGTAATGCATTTTCTTACAGTGTTTAACGCTCAATTTGTGATGACACGCAATGTTTTGCCGGGTTTAATGGCTGCTGAATTGCATCTCTCGGAAACTAAACACGATGATTTTCCACAAATTGGGCTGACATTGTGTAATCAGGCGTCATGTATACTCTCCCAAAGTCTCCATAATGCATGTACAATGCCTTTATTAACAATGAGTAACATCTTAAATCATTCATAAGAAAACGCAATACTTAATGAGGGACAATGGAACGTATGTCCAATTCCATTTTCAAATGTGGGGCAGGTCGTAACAGCCTACTTTAGCTGTGACTCTGGTGACTAAAATCCCTAGTGCTCATGCAAGGTTTATGAATGGATTTTGAGCATTTTAATCAGTCAGTGGTGCAGAAGATGATGCATGCAAATACAAAAAAAACATATTAAATATATGCTGAATACTAAATGTGACTGCAAAACCTCAGGTATATACATAGTGCTCGGTGTAGGCCCTTAGGCCCATCATTACGATGGCTGGCTGGCACTAATAAATGTGTTTTGTTGATGCAATTACTTTCTGGGTCTTGTAAACATAGTTACACCCTTTCTTACACCAAAATTACCTTCAGTGGTGCAACATAAAATCAATACATAATAATATGTTGTAGTGCACATTCTGTCACATGATACAGGCCACCATGCATGGAGAATATCAATTGTGTTATTGTTGGCATAGAAATGCCCTGTCCTTCCCATAAGTCACCTCCAACTCACTGCAAATAATATCTTACACCATCTTAGTGAATGAAAAATGAATATTATTGAATAGAAATAATAATCTCTTTATTAACAAATATAATAATTGCATATTAAGTACTGTATATGTTACTAAACATAATAAATGCATCAATGCATTTTAAAGTAGTCGATATATGCAGATATTGGTACACCTATCTTTTATGGCAGGCTCAGAATACAGGGATGAGGCAGGTTTCAAAACTGAATTTAGTTTTCCTCATTGCTGCCCATGTTCTGGTTTATCACAACTCATTCCTTAATACAGTGGTTTTCCACTCTGGTCCTGCAGTATTCATGTGACTCCTGGCTTTATTGCATTTCCTGAAGCATCAAGAGTCGTTAATTGTATTTAATTAGAGACTTTTAAGGTGTAATTAGGGTTGATTACTCTCTCAATGATGCATAGCAGAAAGATATTCATGTTAAAATGAATTAATATTCCGTACTAATCTAGCGACATTCAGCTGGACAACAAATGCTTGCATTTTCATTTATGTGCCATGGTCAAAGATTCATTTCAGATGAGGTTATGTTTTGTATTGATTCATTAATTGATAGACCTACAGCAGAAATCAATGAAGTCTTAAACGCTGAATGTGTACTCCTTGTCACTGATACTAAACCATGTGGAGGATGTAGAGTTCAAGGACAAAGCTAATTGTAATGAGCCGAAGCAGCTTTCTGCTAAAGGAAAATGCTTTCAGTCACCTTCATTAAATGCGAGATTAGCTGGAAAGAAGCAAAACTGCATGTAGAGGACCAGGGTTGAAAACCATTTCTGTATGTCCGAAACCAAGGTTGCATAAAATAGTATGCAAAAAATACCCAGACTTCTTTGTCTATTCTGTGAAATTTCATAGAATTGGAACAATGGCACAAGTATCCCACAATGCAGTGCGATAGGCTATGACCCAAGCAAACAGGATGGCAGTTAAAACCAAAGCGGTAAAATAGTTGAACAGTTTAGGTGTTATCAGAGCAATAGCCTGGGGGTTTGATAGCTAAATGAAGTAGGAACGGACTGAAGGGGGGGCCCCTGTCTGCTCCCTCGATTCAGGGGAAAATAATCAGCAATAATATTATTTATATGAACAGAAGCAATGGCTGATGAATAAAGAATCTTAATCTGGGGAATAAAAATGGGTCAAAAACAAAATCTTTTCAAAGTAGCAAATACATAATTACACTCAGCATGGCCAGAATCCTTTTCTGCACCAAGGGAGGTAATACAGCACATTTAATAAACAGTGTGTACAGTAAAAGGACTGCCTTCCTGAGAGAAAGCCTGTGTTGTCCCAAGGTGTAATGCTGGGCATAACTGCCTCTAGATTACAGATGTCAAGCTCCAGTCCTGGAGGGCCGCAGTGTCTGCTGCCTTTTGGGTGGTTCATTCAAGTCATTGATTGGTTAAAGTATCCACACGCCTTGTTCTCAAGGCCTTAATTGGCAGCTGATTGAAAGGAAACCACAAACATCTGCAGACACTGCGGCCCCCTGGGAATTCAGTTTGACACCCCTGCTCTAGAAGCAATGAAAGAGCCTCAATGTAAACTACCTTTAATGAATGTGTCTCATGTGGCTCTTCTCTCACCGGAGTGTCTCCCCATTGGAGCAGGATCGTGTCTTTCTCACTGGAGCTTCTCCCCATTGGAGCAGGACCATGTCTCTCTCAGCGGAGTGTCTCCCCATTGGAGCAGGACCATGTCTCTCTCATCAGAGTCTCTCTTGATTGGAGCAGAGCCGTGTCTCTCTCAGCGGAGTGTCTCCCCATTGGAGCAGGACCATGTCTCTCTCATCAGAGTCTCTCTTGATTGGAGCAGGGCCGTGTCTCTCTCACCGGAGTGTCTCCCCATTGGCGCAGGGCCATGTCTCTCTCATCAGAGTCTCTCTTGATTTGAGCAGGGCCGTGTCTCTCTCACCGGAGTGTCTCCCCATTGGGACAGGGCCATGTCTCTCTCAGCGGAGTGTCTCTTGATTGGAGCAGGATCGTCTCTCTCTCACCGGAGTGTCTCTCCATTGGAGCAGGGCCATGTCTCTCTCAGCAGAGTCTCTCTTGATTGGAGCAGGGCCATGTCTCTCTCAGCGGAGTGTCTCCCCATTGGCGCAGGGCCATGTCTCTCTCAGCGGAGTGTCTCTTGATTGGAGCAGGGTCGTGTCTCTCTCACCGGAGTGTCTCCCCATTGGAGCAGGGCCATGTCTCTCTCAGCAGAGTCTCTCTTGATTGGAGCAGGGCCATGTCTCTCTCAGCGGAGTGTCTCCCCATTGGAGCAGGACCATGTCTCTCTCATCAGAGTCTCTCTTGATTGGAGCGGGGCCGTGTCTCTCTCAGCGGAGTGTCTCTCCATTGGAGCAGGGCCGTGTCTCTCTCAGCGGAGTGTCTCTCCATTGGAGCAGGGCCGTGTCTCTCTCAGCGGAGTGTCTCTCCATTGGAGCAGGGCCGTGTCTCTCTCAGCGGAGTGTCTCTCCATTGGAGCAGGGCCGTGTCTCTCTCAGCGGAGTGTCTCTCCATTGGAGCGGGACCGCAGTGACAGAGGGGTGAAAAGCTGGGTGATAATTAAATTAAGGCGGCTGTAGATTTATGTGCTGGAAAGAGCGGGTCGGCTGGGAGAGGGTAGAGCGCTCTCTCACCATCTGCCCACAGCCGCCCGGACGCCGGAAACCAGGAACCCTGACCATTAACGAGCTCGCCCCGGTGTGGTGAAGCCGATGAGGCCCTGCCGGGCGAGACCGGCTTTTTAATCGCCGTGCAATAACAACGATGAAAATAATAATGATAAGCTTAATTTATATTGCACTTTTAATACAAAATGTAGGTCAAAGTGCTTTACATTCAGCACTAAATAAATTTAAAAAATGACAAAGAACTTTTGAGAAAGGAAAGGGAACAGAGTCACTCAAAATGATGTTAACGACAGAAACACTGTGAAGTGTCAGACCACCAAACCCTCTAAAGGCAAGGTCACGCATATCAGTTCAAGTGCCACCACTCTGAACACCGGGTTAAATTAAACACCACCACTCTGAACATGGAGTTAAATGAAACACCACCACTCTGAACATGGAGTTAAATGAAACACCACCACTCTGAACATGGAGTTAAATGAAACACCACCACTCTGAACATGGAGTTAAATGAAACACCACCACTCTGAACACCGGGTTAAATGAAACACCACCACTCTGAACATGGAGTTAAATGAAACACCACCACTCTGAACATGGAGTTAAATGAAACACCACCACTCTGAACATGGAGTTAAATGAAACACCACCACTCTGAAGTCCGGGTTAAATGAAACACCACCACTCTGAACATGGAGTGAAATGAAACACCACCACTCTGAACATGGAGTTAAATGAAACACCACCACTCTGAAGTCCGGGTTAAATGAAACACCACCACTCTGAACATGGAGTGAAATGAAACACCACCACTCTGAAGTCCGGGTTAAATGAAACACCACCACTCTGAACATGGAGTGAAATGAAACACCACCACTCTGAACATGGAGTTAAATGAAACACCACCACTCTGAACACCGGGTTAAATGAAACACCACCACTCTGAACATGGAGTTAAATGAAACACCACCACTCTGAACATGGAGTTAAATGAAACACCACCACTCTGAACATGGAGTTAAATGAAACACCACCACTCTGAACATGGAGTTAAATGAAACACCACCACTCTGAACATGGAGTTAAATGAAACACCACCACTCTGAACACCGTCTTGAGTTCAATGAGATGAATTACCTTCCCTCAGAACACCGCTGCAGTTACAGTGAATGGAGTCACATTCTGAGTGCAGGTAATGAATGAAGTTGAACTAGAATAGCACGATGTTAAGGAGCGGGCGCCCCCGAGCTCGCTGTCAGAACAGGCGGGTTCCGCCTTCCGCTCTAACCGTCCGCCTCTCCGTCTCTTTCCCCCGCTGACGGAGCCACGGCGGTCTGGAGGCTGTGCGCATCGACGACTGTCAGACGAAAGACTGATGAGAGAGCGGAGGGAGGGAGGGAGAGGCAAAGAGAGAGGATACTGAGAACTCACTGAGCACTTTATTAGAAAAATGTGTACTTTATTACACCTATTTATTCATGCGATTATCTAATCAACCAATGGTGTGGCTGAAGTGCAATACATACAGTCGTGCAGATACGGGTCAGGAGCTTCAGTTAATGTTCACACCAACCATCAGAATGGGGGAAA
>NC_083770.1:49349037-49369037 GCF_963514075.1 Conger conger | reverse complement strand
AATGATCAGAATTTTATTGGGTTTTGAACTGAAAGTTAACTGTTTTGAACAGAGTATCTAAATGTCTGCAAAATTTGCTGTATTTGTACAAACTTTTGCTGGTAGTGAACACTGACTGAGAGAGGTATTCATGAATTTTGGAAGAAGTGGTGATTGAATGCCTTTAGTATCAAAGCAATGCAAAAATATCCACAGTTTAGTTCACATAGTCTAATGATATGGTGAATGTGTTAAGTGTTTTGAAAAAGTGGACATGGTATTGAGACAAGTGTGAAAACGATTGTAAAAAACTGTAATGGGGCTGGATTTACAGACACAGATAAAAACATTTATTTTAACATGCAGTTATTTTGCATGTTACTGTATAGTACCTTTTTTAAACTGTCATTTCACGCTTTTCCTGATTCTGGCTTTCAGAAGTAACAGAACTGAAACAACCACAAGCTGCAGAGGACGCTTTACTTTGGTCTTTTTTTCTGTGATCTGAATTTGTGCTATTTAAAAAAGAATCTGCCAATCACTTTGTCTCTGTGTCAGGAACGCGGGACAGAGAAGCCAAACGCTGGCACAGGGATAATGTGAAAACAGAAGGCTTTAAAAATGAAAGGCAGATCCAGGCAGGCAGAGGTCAAAAAACAGCAAACGGGTATAAAGGGAGATCAAGATCAGGGAAAAACAGGCAGTGTTCAGGTAACAGGCAGGCAGTACACACAGGCCAAAATACAAAAACAATTCAGAAGCAGAATACAAATAATCCGGGCAGAGGTCGTAAACAGGGAAACCAAAACAGAGCAACAAACAGAAACGAATACAAATAATCCAGGCAGAGGTCGTAAACAGGGAACCCAAAACAGAACAACAAACAGAACAGAATACCGCACAGGTGAGGATAGACCCAGGGACAGGACAATAACAGGTAACACGTCAGATACAGGACACGACAAACTAGCAACAAGAACTGAAAAGGACAGGCTCAAACATAAAACTTAACAAGCACACAATGAGTAACAGGTGAAGCGAATGACAAGCGACAGGAAGGAAATGCATATGAGGAGTGGAAGGCGGAGACACAGGCGAAATTAATAAACAGGCTACGGAAAGAGAACAGGGACATAAGACACAAACTGCAAAGGAAAGAGAGAAGTGTTAGGAAGGGGAGTGAATACACTGAACACACGTGATTTTTCACCATCCTCCTCACTCGCTGTTTTTCTTTCCCTGCTGCTCTTTCTTCCGTTTTCTCCCACTCTTTGTTCTTGATGAAAATTGAAAGTGTTCAGAATGTGCATCTCCACGGAGAGCGCTCTGACGAATGAAGGGGACGGGGATGTTTATCAAGGCAAACACGTCTTATCTGAGCGCGGCGGTGAGACGGGAGGCCATGCCTCTCCACGGAGACGCGGTGAGCTGGGGACGCCTGCCTCTCTCTGGCGTTCAGTCTGCCCGAGCCCTCCTGTCTGATAGAGCCCCCACATACACTCACCGTGTGGGGGATCAATCTTCAGCTCCCTGGTAGAAGTTGGAGTAGTGAGCTAGCAGTGTGAAGTCGTGAGTTGGAGTAGTGAGATTGAAGTTTGGAGTTGTGAGGTGGCAGTGTGGAGTCGTGAGATTGAAGTTTTGTGTTGTGAGGGGGCAGTGTGTAGCTTTATGAGGTAGGGTTGTGAGGTGGCAGTGTGGAGGAGTTCGCTCTTTCCGCATACACTCACCTTGTGGGGCAGCAATCTTCAGCTTCCTACTTCACTTGTGTTTGTGTGTGTGTGTGTGTGTGTGTGTGTGTGTGCGTGTGCGCGTGTGTGTGTGGTTTTAAGTGCATTTGAGTGTGTTTGAGAGTTTGTGAAAGTTTTTGAAGCATTTTGCTGTGTGTGGGTGGGTGTGTCATGTGAAATAGCAGGAATAGCACTTCTTAATAAGGAGTGTTTGCCCGCAAATGATGGATCACTTCGCTTGTACAGCTCATTCAGTTCTAGGTCAGTTTGGAGCCATAACGACACACAGACCCTTCAGCACAGTGTGATCTATAAGTGTGATACTGAGGGTAAAGTCCCTGCAAGTATCTCTACGCCAAGGAGTGTCACTGTGTGGGAAACGCTGACTCCTCTTCTCTGTAAAGCGCTACACCACTGGCCCATGACTGAAGTGGAGTCCACATAATTTCTGTAAATAGCTATTTTTCGGCTGAGTTGCTTTAAAGTCACAGGCCATGGAAGCTTCTTGAGGACTATGTGTGTTTTGTCCAAGAAATGCAGAGTGATACAAATACAATTGGCTCTGATCTGTTTTGGGCAGGATACATAACTAAACATCTTGCTTAAAATCTTTATATGTCAATCAATCAATCAATCAATTTGTATTTGTATAGTGCTTTTAACAAAGCAGCTTCACAGAGAAACCGGTCCCCAAGAGTACGCCAAGGGCAACAGTGGCAAGGAAAAACTCCCTGGCTAACAGGAAGAAACCTCGAGCAGAACCTGACTCAGTAGGGGAACCCATCTGCCGCTGGTTGACACTGGTTTGTAGAGAGAAATAATAAAATAAAAGTACATAAATATCCAATTATAAACTTGAAGCAGAGATGAGGTAGAGGGATGGCAGGAACACCAATGGGTGGCACTGTCAGGCAAGGGGACAGGCTTGGTGCTCCAGCTGAATCAGCAGTGGCAGGAGGGAGTTGTACGGCTGGTCTTGGGCTGGAGCTCTGGGCCAGGAGGGGGTGCGCAGGAAAAGTTGGGCTAGAGCTCCGGGCAGGTGCCCAGAGCAGGGAGAAGAGGAAAGTAAGATCGTTAGGGGGTTCAGATGGTAATTGATCAATCACAGCAGGGGAGAGAGGTGTATGCGTGCAGTAATGAGAACCCCGTGAATAAAACACTGCCAAACCTCATCATCATCATCATCATCATCATCATCATCATCATCATCATCATCATCATCATCATCATCATCATCATCATCATCATCATCATCATCATCATCATCATCATCATCATCATCAATGTCAAAGCCATTAACATCATGTTCACTTAAAGAACTTTTTTTACTGCTGTTGAGTAGTGTGAGAACTTTGCCTCAATGTGTTAGCTCAGTGTTAGTTCGGTTTTTTAATTATTATTATTATTTCCATGCATATTATTGTTTGGCTTATCAGTGCTTTTTACCTGAATAATAATAATAATCAGATATGGTTTTGTAATGTGTGGATCTCAGAAACAGGGCAAGCACCATCCACCAGGAGACGGTGGGAAGTTCAAGCTGGAAGATGTTGTTTTACATTATGCAATATTTATGTCTGCATGTATTTAAGTATGCATGCATTCCTTTATTTAAATTGTATTCTATTTTAATTGCTGCAAGTAAAATCTCCATCTCATACAAATTCATTAAGCATAGGACTTTTGAAGTAGTGTTTGTGCCAATGCATAGAGTATTACCAGTCCTGTGAAATGTACCCTCACCCAGCACTTTATTAGGAACATTTGTACTTTATTACACCTACTTATTCATGCGATTTTCTAATCAGCCAATTGTGTGGCAGCAGTGCAATGCATACGATCATGTAGATACGGGTCAGGAGCTTCTGTTAATGTTCACATCAACCATCAGAATGGAGAAAAAATTTGATCTCAGTGACTTTGACCGTGGAATGATTGTTGGTGGCAGACAAGCTGGTTTGAGTATTTCAGAAACTGCTGATCTCCTGGGATTTTCACACACACTGGTCTCGAGAGTTTGCAAAGAATGGTGAAAAAAAAAAAAAAAAAAAGACATCCAGTGAGCAGCAGTTCATCAGACAGAAATGCCTGATGAGAGAGGTCACAGGAGAATGGCCAGACTGGTCAAAGCTGACAGGAAAGTGACAGTCAAAAGTGCATCTGACCACACCCTAAATGAGCTTGCGTGCTGCTCTTCAGACTCTGAGCTGAGAATGAAGATAGAGGCCTTTATGTGGGGGCCCTGTACGCATTACCCGTGTAGCTTACCCTCAATTTCAGCCGTGAACTTTTAAAAATAACATGGCCGCATCAGTACTCTTTCCAGAGGCGTTTCCAATCGTCTATAAAATGGGCTTTTGGGGCGAGCGCGTGAGCGTCGACTGCCGTGAGCCGCAGAACAGACGGAATTAGACGGGTGTCACTGCCCTAATGGGAAAAGTGCTGCCTCCGCACTTCTCCGCCCCTCTGTCTCAGCCCTCTAATTCCGCGTGAGAAATCCGAGCTTGCACGCGCTCCGGGCAAACTCTCCTTACGCTAACTTTGCCAGCGAAACGACGGGCCAAATTGAATCTCACATTGAGGAAGGTGACAGCCAAATGCCCTCACTTGTCAGAATCACTGCGTTGTCAGTTGGTCCCTGCACAATTCCACCATGACTGCACATGAAAAAAAAAAGTGGATTAGTCCCACCACAGAATATTAGATAATGATCCTCAAGACTTCCTTTGCTAAGTGCATGAAGTATCCGATTACCGTTTTATAATTAATTATTTTCCGTTTTCTATTAAAAATTAGACTGATTTGTGGTGTCTGTAATTATGTTGTGATGCTGTGATATTTATGGGTTTGAAAGAATCTCAACTGCATGCTCGCTGGGTCTTCGGAGTAAGGTGTGGAGGTGTAATTACATCACATTTGCTCTTACCCAGAGCGATGAACAGTTGATTAGACTTAAGCAGGAGACAATCCTCCCCTGGCGCAATGCAGGGTTAAGGGCCTTGCTCAAGGGCCCAACGGCTGTGCGGATCTTATTGTGGCTACACCGGGAATCGAACCGCCGACCTTGCGGGTCCCAGTCATGTACCTTAACCACTACGCTACAGGCCGCCCTGTAAATCCCCTTTGAGCCCCTGTGAAATGGAGAGTTGTCATGGGATGGGTTCAGTGTGCGGGATTAAAGTGGAAACTCTAACCAGGTGCTTCCACACGCTGCCCTGCAGACACGCGGGCGAATCGCTCGTCTGGGAACCCTGTGTATCCCCCCGTTTTCCCCTCCTGCGACTCTGCAGACAGGGCATCAGAAGGCGCGGCGGCCCTGTCAACACAGGTGATCTGTGAGCGGGAGCGGTGGGGAGGAGGCGGGCGGGAAGGTCGGCCCGTATCGATCCGCGGTGCCGGGGCCGCTGGGTCACGCCCGCTCCGGTACCGGGGCCTGTCAGCGGGCCGGGAGAACCCGCTCTGTTCTCAGCCCGGGGCCCGGAGGGAACGGACCCAGGGCTGCCCTCTCTGCTTTCAGCCACACGCTTTCTGCTCCCACCACCCCCCCCAGCTCCTCATGCAGTATTTATGTATTTACGTATTTCATTCTACTATAACAATGCTGCGGAAAGTTTGTGGCTTTAGAGCTAGTCCGTGGGCTGCTGTCTTGTACATCCGTTTTGACTCTTGCCATTATACTAAGGCCTTTTGAAGCGATTCTGCCGTATCATGGAGAGGTCCGTGGACTCGCGTTGATGTGGAAGCACAGTTTATTTTTCTTTGGCTTCTGTAACATTGTCTCTTTTAGGGGCCCTTCAGTCCAGGGTGCCGTGCTGAGTGCCGGGGGCAGACATGGGTCGAAAGTGTAATTGTTTCGGATTCAAATACTTTTCTGAGCTCCATTGCATTTGACTGGTACAATTGAACCTACCAAGAGGACCAGAAGGTGAGGTTTGCACTTTCTCATTTCATAGATTCCAATACACCAGAGCAAGCTCAGTAAAGCATGTCTCAATCCAGAACAATAATGTATTTTGAGACCTTTGAGAGGCTCTAACTGACATGTTTTACAAAAATGAGTTAGTGTCATGAATACGTGGTTCTTAGGGCACGATATATATACCCAGCACTTTATTAGGAACATTTTTACTTTTACCTTACCTTTACCTCTCCCGATACCTGTCTGTACCTGTATCACACAGACTGACCTCTCTCCATACCTGTCTGTACCTGGGCCACGTAGACTGACCACTCAGAGAGAGTACAATGTGTGAGAGAGAAGTGAAATGTGTGTCTGTATGTGTGTATTTATGTGTGTGTGTGTGTGTGTGTGTATGTGTGTGTGCGCGCGCGTCTGGGTGTGTGTGTGTGTATTTATGTGTGTGTGTGTATGTGTGTGTGCACACGTCTGGGTGTCTGGGTGTGTGTGTGTGTGTGTGTGTGTGTGTGTTTGGATCTTTTGTGAGGTGCATTGGCAGAGACAGCAGTATTCCTGCAGATCTGTCTCCTTGTCTTAAGCCCTAGTGAAAGACTGCTAATTATTTCTTTCAGGTATGCATATGCGCATATGGTGTGCGGGTCTATTTTAAGGTACTCTCAGCTTCAATGACATGCATAGCTGTGCTTTTCAAAGCCTTTTTTTCCCTCCACCAAGGAGCTTTTGGAAGGTCGTCTGCTGCTCTGTCTATCTGTCGGTCCTTGTGTCTGTCCGTGACAGAGATATCTGGAAAACTTATGGCCGAATTGTCATGAAATTCGCTGTGCACATTCAGGTTCCAAAGAGGAAGAAACATTTTGGTGTTTTTTTTCAAGTCTAAATCAGGCCAAATATTTGTTGAAAAGCAAATGCTAAGACATTTGCTGTGCACTTTCGTGAGATGGGAGATTGTTGTGCCTAGGCGGAGGTCTGCACTATGCTAAATGCACTCTAGTTTCTGTATTTAATGTATTTTTGTTATATTTAGGCTAATTTCAATCTAAATCCATTTTGTATGTTGTATCCCAAAAAAAAAAACGATGTTCTTCTAGCTGTGAAGACCTACAGTATATGTAAGTCTGGAAGTCAGCTGTTGCGTCTAGCCTGCCAAAGGATTCCTGATATGTCCACACTCATCTCAGTTCAGGTGGCTCCCTCATGTACAGATTGATCCTCTCTGAAGCGGCCCGTGAGTGTCTCTGTGGGAGTGTCCGGAAGCGTCCGCGCACAGTCCAGATGGCATGCATCTCCCCCGGCCGCTTCCTTCCTCCGCGATTAATGCGCAATATCTCAGCGTTTGTCATATTTTAATCTCCACCGATGCTCTGCTCGGGGGTTCATCTCCGTCCGCCCCCCGCCCCGCCTCGTGTTACCGCCGGCTGATTTGCGGCCGCCAGGGCGGACGGATAAGAGCCCCCGCGGAGATTAAAATGCAGCACAGACGTGGCTGAGTGGGCATCCATCATCCCGCCCGTTGGACGTGAGACACGGCTCGCAGCGGGGGGGCGGGAGAGGGGCCGCTCTCTGGACCGCCGCCCCGCCATCGCGCCGGACTCCCAGAGGGAGGGCGGAGAGGTGAAAGGCTAGCCCGCCCCGTGGCAACGACGGAACGGACAACGCGATGCGTCACCGGGCGTCCATCTTGGAACGGTCCCCTCCCAAAGAGCTGTGCGGTTTGAGAAGCTCAGCGTTTTAAAACCAGATGAAATTAAGAGAAATTGAATAAAACGTCAAAGGATTTCTGTTTGAAGAATGAACTACCGGAAAATGTATCCAAGAGAGGTCTGCTGGCTAATTATAGCGCATAGGGCAGACAGAGAGAAAGATAGTCAGGCGGACGGAAAGCACTTTCTCCAGGGCCAGACAGAAAGGGTAGCAATACAGAGATACAGACTCAATAATAATTAGATTGGTCATTTATATTTTAGCAAATTGCTTTGCATAATTTCCCAAACCCAGCTACAACTAAGATGGACTTTTTCACACTTTTACCTCTCCTTAAGACATGCTTATAACGTTTTCCATTGTTATCGGTGGTTCTGTGTCCATTTGTTATTTGTTGTTGTTTATTGAATGTAGTTGAATGCTCATATGTGCAGTTTTGTTCTTGTTTGTAAAACATGTTGTCGATAGAGTCTGCAGTTTCTGCACTGTACACACTTTCCCCATATACAGAATTACAGCGTGTCTATCTCTGACCGTTACACATCGTCTGCACTGTGAGTCGCTCTGGCCAAGAGAATCTGCTCAATGCCAGCAACACTGTTTAGTCATTGTTTTAGAGAACCAACCCAATATTGCACCGTTATCAATAATCATGCATGGCATTATCTCCCTTTCTCTGTCTCTCTCTCTCTCACACACACACACACACACACACCCACGCACACTCCCATACATACCCACGCACACCCACGCGCCCACACAGGCCCGCACACACACTCCCACATGCACACACACATGTGCACACACCCGCACACACACACTCCCACATACACACACACACACACACACACCCATACACACACAAACACACTCTCACATGCACACACACCCACACAAACATACTCCAACACACACACACACACACACACACACACACACACTTCTAGATGAGCAGCGGTATGCGTTAGCATCAGTGCTAGCATTCGCGTTACTGTTAGCGTTAGCATCAGTGCTAGCATTAGCGTTACCATTAGCGTTAGCATCAGTGCTAGCATTAGCGTTACCGTTAGCGTCAGTGCTAGCATTAGCGTTAGCGCTGCTTCAGCTCGCCGGCTGGGCTGTAAGTCACAGAGCAGAGCGGAGAGACAGCTGAGCACACAGTCTGTACCTCTCATCCCCACCTCACCTCCCCCTATCTCACACTCCTCCTCTTCTCTCCTCCCTCCCTTTCCACTATCCCGCCTTCTTCCTGTTCCTCCACTCCAGATTAAGCCATGAAAAGAATCAGGAGAGGTATTTAGCTTTATCCGATTATATTCAATTATGCAATTATGCCCACTTTTCTGCCATAATGCCGGAACTAAACTAGCACCTGCTGGGGTTTGGCGTTTGGCTGACCCAGCACAGCAAGATTGCTTTTCTCACTTATTTTTCAATAACCAAAACGGAACAGCAGCGAGAGACTCATTCCTCTGACTGCAGCTGCGCCCCCGCTAACAGGAAGCTAACTGCCTCTCGGCTTGTGACCGACGCTGAGGGTTTTCTGACAAAAGAATACTTAAAACTGAACTCTATTGTACTGCAATGCGTTATTATTTTTGTTGACGTGATCAACAGTGATGGTCTGTTTCACTTTAATTCTCCTCGCCATTATTTTAGTACAGACACCAACTGAAAAATGGCTAGCCAGCGGCACCGACAGGGTACCTGCAGCTGGGCCAATAATGCAAGTAATAGCATTAGACATAATCATCGATAATAATATCTGATTCGTGCCCTGGTTCCTGGTCCCAGATGAGAGTAGGGAAGCAGTATAATGACACCAGCATGAATATCCCAGCATGCATTGGGCAAGAGGCAGGAATATACCCTGAACGGCCACCAAGGGCACACATGCCAGTCACTCACACACTCATAACTACTGTGGGAGGAAGCAGTTATATTATATTAATATATATTTTATTAAGCACCTTTCTGGACACTCAAGGTCACTTTACCAGGGAATCAGGATAAGACAGAGTGTACAGAATTAATAAAGCAATAAAATAACAGATGTTGGGTCTTAAAGAGATTCAGCAAGGGAAAAACAAAGAAATCATAAAAACAAGTGAGAGAAGAGAGAAGAGTAAATGTGTGTGTGCGTGTGTGTGTGTGTCTGTGTGTGCGTCTGTGTGTGTGTGTGTGTATGTGTGTGTCTGTGTGTGCGTCTGTGTGTGTGTGTGTGTGTGTATGTGTGTGTGTGTGCGTGCGTGTGTATGTGTATGTGTATGTGTGTGTGTGTGTGTGTGTGTGTGTGTGTGTGTGTGTTTTCCAGAGGAGTGGTGTGTAGACAGGATGGCGGGTAGGTCAGAAGAGCAGGAGCTCACTGAACAGGAAGGTGATTGGCTCAGGAGAAGGTGAGTGGCTCAGGAGAAGGTGATTGGCTCAGAAGAAGGTCAGAGAGATAGGTGGGAGCGAGGTGGTGCAGGGCTCCGTGGGCACGGTGGAAGATGTTGAATTCATTTCAGAATTTAACTGGGAGAAATGGAGCATGTGGAGAGATGTGCTGATGTGCTTGTGTGGTTCCGTTTGGGTCACGGATCTCCCAGCAGACTTTTCAATTAGTCATTTGTTGAGAGCTCGATTCTGGGCATGCACAAGTCAATTCCAAAATTGCTCAAACGAGAAGCTTCTGCCGCTGCTTTTCTCCAGAAGCTCTGCTTATCATGAAATTATACTTCCATCCTATTCAATGCACTTCATGGTGACAGATATTACGTGCCCAAAGTGAGTTGGTATGAGAACTGCAGTAATCAGGCTGGTGTCTGTTGACATTGCTGTGGGCTTGACAAGTAGTATCTGTAACTGTAAGTAGTATCTCATCACATCTCCACACAGTTCTCCAGACCTCTCAGTATGTTTCTGTTCTACCCGCCCTGCCTTTACCCCCCGCTGGCCTCTACCCGCCCTGCCTTTACCCCTCCCTGGCCTCTACCCGCCCTGCCTTTACCCGCCCTGCCTTTACCCCCCGCTGGCCTCTACCCGCCCTGCCTTTACCCCCCGCTGGCCTCTACCCGCCCTGTCTTTAGCCCCCGCTGGCCTCTACCCGCCCTGCCTTTACCCCCCGCTGGCCTCTACCCGCCCTGCCTTTACCCCGCCCTGCCTTTACCCCCCGCTGGCCTCTACCTGCCCTGCCTTTACCCCCCCCTGGCCTCTACCCGCCCTACCTTTACCCCCCACTGGCCTCTACCCGCCCTGCCTTTACCCCCCACTGGCCTCTACCCGCCCTGCCTTTACCCCCCGCTGGCCTCTACCCGCCCTGCCTTTACCCCCCGCTGGCCTCTACCCGCCCTGCCTTTAGCCCCCGCTGAGTTTTTTCTCCTCACCATCTGAGGATTTTTTCTCTTTGTGACATACTTTTTGTGGAAAGCACTATGCAAATAAAATTGAATTGAATGATGGAGATGTGGTTAAATATACACAAAATAAATATGTGAGTGTGAGTGTGTGTGAGTGTGTGTGTTTGTACTTCCCTCCTTACATGCCTCCATGTGTGTGCATACATGTGTATCCTCAATGACCCTCCACCACATAAAAGAAAAAATCTTATATAAGAACATAATTATAGCATGCATTTAAGGGCAAATTACGAAGACGATTAATCAGTGTGTGTTTGTATGTGCCTACATGTGCACATTCATGCATGCCGTTTGTGTGCGCAGTTTGTGTGTGTGTCTGCACACGTCTGTGTGTTGGCATGCATGGGTATCACGCCGTTTAAAACCGAAACGCATGGTGAGCCAGGAGCCGCTAACCTGGCGTGCCGATGCTAACAGACTCAAACGGTCGCCCGATAGGCTACGCCTGTCATTCTCCTGCCTTCGTCCGGCAGGTTTTCAGAAGTGCTCCGTTGCTCCGGCCCTGTCGGGATAACAGATTACGGTAAACGGCTTACAGGACGCGGCGTCACCCGGCAGCCCCGTAGGACTCTGGCGAAGGGGACCGTGTCAGAGAGATGGACCACGGCCGGCAGCTGATGCAGCAGCAAACAGCACTCACTGGAGCCTGAAATAACCGCAAAGATCCGTACAAAGACAAATAGAGCCCACACTTCATACAGTTATATCATTTCATATGTCCGGAACTTTCCCAAAGCTTCTAATCCGAAGGTGGACGGAAAACCTTTATGAGATTTTACTCACCGAAATCAGAAAATTTTGTCTTCAAACTTTCATGAGAACTGAGGAGAAAGTCAAGACTGAAGTGAAGGAGGAAGTGACATCACGCGTGGAAGACGCACACTCCTGGCGTGGCTGCCTCGCACGCAGATTCTTAAATGTTTTTCTTTTATTCACCTCCAGACCGCAATGCCTCGTCCCGTATTGTCTGCGGCGCCGGCGTCGGTTTTATGTTCTCCGGGTTGGAAGCGCAGCCGAGGTCCCGAGGGACCGCCGTAATCCTGGGCTCTTCAGACCGGGCCGTGGAGTAGGTGTGAAATTAGACCCGGCTCACTTCCGCGGTTCTGGAGCGGTCGCCAGGGAAACGGCAGAGCGTGGTGGGTCCTGGGGGAGGCCGATGAAATTGGGTTTCAGGAAGCCCAACCCCCCGAGTCAAACGCCATTGGATTACGGAGGCTCTGCGTCACTTGCAAATTGCTTTTCCTGAGCTTGTCTGCTGTGGCACTGGATCATTTGAAATACTCGCAAAGTGCAAAGTGCTCGCCTTCTCGTCCTCTCGGTTGACTCGGTTGAACCAGGCAAGATCAATCGATCACAGAAATGTATTTGAATCAAAAATAATTATGTGCGCTCTGTTAGGTTTTGTGTTTTTCATGTTCTGTATTCTGCCTATGTTGTTAGCGTTTTTGTGTTTTTGTTACCTCCGTGCACACCGTAGTCTCCCTGTCACTTCATTAATTTGTTTCACCTGTTTCACTTCCTGATTGTTTCCCCAGCTGATTCCCATTCCCTCTCGTTACCTGTGTATAAAAAGCCCTCTGTTTGTGCAGTTAGTTGCCAGATTGTTATGTGTTTATTCCATACTCTCCAGTATTTCAATTTCGTATTGATACCTGTTTCGTCCCTGACCATTGAGTTTAGCCTATTCCTTCTGTATCGTTCTGTTCTAGTTTTTCGACCCATTGCCTGTGACCGCGACTATTCTTTGGATTATCCTCAATACATCTGTTTGCTGGAGATCTGACCCTTTACCTGGACTATCGCTTAGGAACTGCCTTATCCCTGCTATAACTGTTTGCTGCCTATTGACCCTCGCTGTACCAACCTACCCTGAGAAAATAAAGACCTTATTTTAAGTATTTGTGCACCCAAAGTGTGTCAAAATGACTGCCACATCGGTTTGTGTCATCTACCAGTGGCACAACAGAGTTATTGCATGTGTAGCACTGTTGGCTGTCATTCTGTCATTCCTGTCAATAAGGTTGGTCTGTATTGTATTGGTGGCTCCTCCAAGGTTTTCCTTCAATCAAACTAGAGTCCCATTATTAGAATAAAGAGACCAAAAAAATATAAATAATTTCTAATGTATTCACTGAAAATTGCTGTTAATGACTTAAACGCTCAAGCCTGTGGTTATTATACTCAGTTCAGTTGATTGGAGAAGATGACACTGGGAGTCTGGCTGGTGCACAGCTGTGGTGGTGACCTTGCTGGCTGGGTGGATGGTTTCAGGGTTTCCCTGCTCTTCTGAAATGGTTCCTTGGGGCAAAATGACCTCTGCTGATGGCAGGGACATAGCTTCCCTGCAGGTCCCTTTCACCAGTTGTTCCAGTTTAATGATAATAGCCAGCTCTTAAACCAGCAATGCACCTTCTAACCAGGCTACCAGCCAGTGCCAACACAGCCACAGTCAGAATCCCATACCCTCATCGACGGCTCACCCTGGGCTCAAGCCTTTATCGGGACCCTGCCCCATGTATTGCCCATTCATTTCTGATGCAGTACCACAACCAGGTACTCATGCTATCTGATGCAGTATCACAACCAGGTATTCATGCTATCTGATGCAATATCACAACCAGGCATACACGGTATCTGATACAATATCACAACCAGGCATACACGGTATCTGATACAATATCACAACCAGACGTCCATGACTTCTGATACAATATCACAACCAGGCATCCATGGCTTCTGATACAATATCACAACCAGACGTCCATGACTTCTGATACAATATCACAACCAGGCATCCATGACTTCTGATACAATATCACAACCAGGCATTCACAGTATCTGACACAATATCACAACCAGGCATCCATGACTTCTGATACAATATCACAACCAGGCATTCACAGTATCTGATACAATATCACAACCAGGCATCCATGGCTTCTGATACAATATCACAACCAGGCGTCCATGGCATCTGGATACAATATCACAACCAGGCATTCATGGCACCTGGCTTCTTGCCTGTCATTCTTTTGCTTCAAGAAATGTCTTGATACGGATAGGTCCCCACCAGCGCTTTATTTTCATTTGTATTTTTTTGTGTGATTGACGAACCCATTTGTCCGGTGTGTCTGCCCGTCGGTGGAGTCACAGGCGTCCTGAAGTTGGCGTGTGTATATCGGTGATGGACGCGTGTTTTTCCCCGCTTTGGGGAGCCGGCATTGTGAAGCGTGATTAATGGCGCGCTCTCCTCGTCGCTCCAGGCTGCGCGCGGAGACTGACGTGACCGAGCGGCGCTTCAGTCCTCCGGTCCTCCGGCGGCTCCTGACGGGTATTTAAAGACGGAGGAAAGAGAGAGAAAAGTTTTATCCTCCCGCAGCGGGGCCCGGCGCCGAGGCGTCGGGAGTCTCTCGCCGTCACCTGTTGTCACCGTCACTCAGGTGGACTGACAGGAGCCCTGAGTGCTCCGGGCACGCCCGCTCCATCTCGGCAATCCTGATTTAAGAGCCGCAACAGCCTCTGAGCCCGCGCCCGCGAACGCATAAACACGTTTGACAAATCAGTTACGACATTTAGAGAGAGAAAACATTCGCACTCGTGGCCGGAATGCAGCTGGTCTAATTCTCGATCCTTTTGACTATTGGCCTTGTGTCTCGTTTCTACGGAATTTCTTTATGATACAAATTTGTGTTATAATGATCAAGCAAAACAGTTCTTGATCAAATGCCAGCCCGAATCAAAAATCAAAACAACCCAAAATCATAACATGAGATTTGATAGCACGCATCTGAATGCCAGGCATCCAACTTTTTGCAATTAGCTCCATGGATCCGGGCAATCAATGTATCCATGGAGACAAATTGGGGAACACTCTTTACCCAGTGAGACCAGGACAGGGAGTGTGGTGGCTTCCATCTTTGTGCAAACATCTTTTTAGCAGCAGTGAGGCCAGCCAGCCATACACATTTAGAGGTGGAGATAAATCAAGTTTCAAATTGTCATTTAAAATTATTGCTCTGGGACAGCGTGGAATATTAGATAAGGTTACAGCCACTTGGTTACAGAACTGATTTGCAGGAGGGCCATCCCAAAACATTATGCATGAAGTTGTCAACAGACCCCTGTGGGGCATGAACTCATAAATCAGAGAACGAGCGAGCTTTATGATGTGACGTTCTCTGTCATGTGTTGTTAAGTGTAATGTAAAGCAAAATATTTGTGTCAGAAGCCCCCCGCCAGGCGGTAGGCCACACCGCTTCACTGGGCTCCAGTGGTTCTGCAGGATGAGTCACCAGGCAGCCATTTTGTCTGAGATTCCGTTCCGTGTTAGTCGGGAAGCGTCGCCGTGGTGATCAGCAGAGTCAGCGATGATATACTGTACAGCACCAGGGATTATTTGTGGGGCCAGTGATGATTTACTGTGGTAGTCACGCTGAGCCGTGACAGACATGGTTGATGATGACGACCGATGGGTGACAGGGATGATTGACAACGATAACTCACGGCGGGAGATTGACAACAGAGAACCAAAGTCTGCTCGTTTCCATCGCCGGTGAAACCTGAGAAAGAACCTCGTTCTAACAAAAAGAATAACGTAACAAAAATGAACGGTACAGTATTTATAACAACAAAAACAACTGTGGTTGCAATGATATTAACGACAATAAAGCAGTAATAACAATGTAATAGCAATGGTAATATTGATTGTATTCGGTATTGAGTATTCGGTCATCGTTATTGGTGTATCAGGGCCTGGAGTTCTGGCTGTGGCTGTGACAGCACTGGTGATATTCGGTAGCCTGCTGAGAAGGTGCGTTATCAATTTAAGAATTGGCTATCGTCATTAAACTGGAACAAATGGAAATTGCTGAGACTTCTTTTTCTCTCTCCCTCTCCCTCTCTCCCTCTCCCTCTCTCTCTCTCTCCCTCTCTCCCTCCCTCCCTCCCTCTCTCTCTCTCAGGGAGGCCTGATTGCGCTGCTCCTCCTCATCCTCCTCTTCGCGGTGGTGCTGTTCGCGCGCCGGCGGTGGTGCCGGCGCAGACGGGCTCCGCAGAAGAGCGCCAGCACGGAGGCCACGCACGAGATCCACTACATCCCGTCCGTCCTGCTGGGCCCGCAGGGCCGGGACAGCTTCCGCAGCGGCCGGCTGCAGCCGCACGGGGCCGCCATCGGCATGCCCATCCGCGAGACGCCCATCCTCGACAACTACGAGTGCGAGGAGGAGGAGGAGGACGAAGAGGAGGAGAGCGAGCGGCTGGAGAAGACCCCCGAGCTGGGGAGGCCGGGCGGCCGGGAGAACAGCCCCGGCCCGGAGACCCAGAGAGGTGAGCTGGCCTTCCTCCCGCTACACGCACTGCAGCTCCCCTCGTGATGCAAACCCGGAAGATGAAACTTAGGAACTTAACACCTAGAACTTTACCACCTCTCGCCCAGCATTACAGCATTGATTTCTGCGCCCTTAGCGGCCCGATTTTAAACAGATTTTAGGATGGGTCATGGAAAGAGCAGCATACTGGAGTAATCTTAATGTTGAAGACACGCTGAACGGAAGTTTGAGCAGCACTGGTTTCTGTGATGTGACGCATACGTGAGTGAAACGGCTCTTTTGGGGGAGGTTTTGGAGGGCCGGGAGTCGATTTGACTGACGCTAATGAGGAGGGGGAAGCAGAGCTGTAGTCTGCAGCTCCAGGGGGAAGAATACGCACCGCTGCATGAAAGGACAGTGATTGGAGGGGAACGGAAAATTGATCTGATGAATATTGAAACTAAATTATTTGATTTAAATTCACTGATACACAGTGACGTAACAAAATCTTGTAAAATCCAGTTTTCTAGGAAGTTGATGGAAAAAAAAATGTTGGTGTGAAAATACACAAGTATTAAAATGTTATCTTTTTTGGTAATATATAAGATGTGTTCGTAAGGTTATGAAGAATTGACTAAATTGAGGAAAAAGGTAATTTTGATTTCAGCTTGTCTTTAAAGTCCAAATGCCTGATGGCCTTTCTCGTGTTAAACTGCCAGCCCTTTGTATCCATCTCTTGAATGATCTGCACATTTGTGCTTAATATGTCCATGGTTATTCTATGACCTCCACTTGCATTTTTCTTCAGTCAGTTTTCAAGCTCAATTATAGTTTTATGTATCGGTCTTTTCCATTATTTAAAATCTTCACACTTTGGAAGTTTTTAATTTTTGGTAACTGAATTAAAAACGTTCAATTCTGAATACATCGATTTTTTAACTTCCTGTAGCACTGTGGTCCTCTCAGCTTGAATGAACACATTTTGCCTGGCCCCATTTGCTCAAAAAACATTGATTAATGCAGTGAATGAGTGATTAATGCAGTGAATGAGTGCTTCATGCAGTGAATGAGTGATTAATGCAGTGAATGAGTGCTTCATGCAGTGAATGAGTGATTAATGCAGTGAATGAGTGATTAATGCAGTGAATGAGTGATTAATGCAGTGAATGAGTGATTAATGCAGTGAATGAGTGAGTGTGCATGTGCGCGTGCGTGTGTGTGTGCGTGTGCGTGTGTGTGTGTGTACGTGCGTGCGTGTGTGTGTGCGCGTGTGTGTGTGTGCATGCGTGTGCGTGCGTGTGTGTGTGTGTGTGTGTGTGTGTGTGTGTGTGTGTGCGTGCCTGTGCGTGCGTGTGTGTGTGTGTGTGTGTGTGTGTGTGCGCGTGCGCGTGCGTGCGTGTGTGTGTGAGTGTGTGTGTGTGTGTGTGCGTGTGTGTGTGTGCGTGTGCCTGCTCCATCAGGTCGATATATACAGGTCAATACTACCAGGCAGAGCACTTGTGTTTCTCTCAGGATTTACATCCCAGGCCTGACACAGTGTAAGCACCTGTGCCTGCCCCCAGGGACTCTGTGTTTAAATAAACTGGCACTTACCCCTGATTTATTTCACCAACTACCACTTGTTTATTTTGAAACTGGACCTATTTCTCCCCCCGTCGAGTTGCTGAATCCCCAGTGGAGCCAGAATGACCGGTAAAGCTCTGCTGACTTATGATGCATTAAAATCAGCCTGTCACTGATGGAGTGATTAGCACCCAATGGGCCTCATGCTAGAACATTCTTTAACGTTTCTCTCACACGCTGAAGATACATGTCTCGCACTAGGCCACAGGTGAGGGAAAAGCATTATAAAATCACTGTCCGGTCAAAATTCAGTTAATACCGAAATTGCATTCCTGAAAATCATATGTACTGTATATACCATTCACCTAAATTTATGACTTAAAATTGTTGTGTAGATATGTTACATTTTCTTTAATATTTGTGACATTTGCTGTTCTTAATTGAATGCACATTAATGTGACTTCCCTAAAACCATAATTAGTGTCCCAAAAATTCCATATGAGGCCAGTTGTTCTGCTCTGTCTAACCGGAAAAATCTTTGACAAAAACAGCTCCTAAAAACCTCAAGAAAACCTGATAACTTCGCAAGTTCAGAGATAGAGGCGCTCCTATCGGATAACTCAAAGCGTAAGAATGTAATTTCCCAAAGCGTTATCAGTGGAATTAAAGGACCAGCCAGACGAAAAGAAAGGCAAAAGAAACGGACGCAGTCGGTGTGGAAACCAGAAGGGCACACAGGGGCATGCAGTTGGAGGAAAGATTCCCAGCCTCAATCCATAAACAGGAAGCTCAGAGTCTCGCATTTCCATCTGAAGCTTGGTGCTAAAACCCGAAGGGTCTTTCTTTGACTGGTAGGTATGAGAGGGCTGGTGAAACCTCCAAATCCCGCCAATAGTGAACCAGTCGGCCTTGGAAAAAAAGGCAAGCACATCGGTAGTGTATTATTAATAATTTTACAATTCTGGTTTTTAGTAGTTTTTTTCTGCAGCGGCAGTTGAATGTCTGAAATACAAGGTAATCATCTGGAAAGAGACACATTTGTCACCCCGGCCGGAGATCTTCCCGTGTTTCTTTGTGATATGTTTTCTATTTGAGCTGGTAAATAATTCAGACCAGGGAGGACAGAGCAGACGGCTGATTTCAGCGTTTATTTCCCTGCTCTGCATTTCTGCAGCTAAGCTGAACCGCGCATCACGTTCAGCAGCCCTCCTCATAACATACGTTCTGGATCAAACCTCACAAAGAGTGCGTACACATAGGTTCAGGTTCACAGCGGTGGCTCGATAAGGGCGTTCTCCCTGATTCTTTATCACGGTCTTCAAACCAGAGACCTGCTTCTTCACTCTCTCCCTCTCTCTCTGTCTCTCTCAGGGGAGTCAAATTTGTGCATTTGTGCAATTACTGAAGCTTTCCGCCCAAAATAAATCATGCAGCATATTTGAACCGACGATGGTCATATTTGGGTCTCTGGATTAAAACCTACTGGAAATACTTACAGACCAACAGTATTTCAGACTGGAGGAACAATGGCCAGCTGGGTGTCTATAGCCTGTTCCCTGAGTATGAATCTCAGTAGGGTTGGATCAACGGCTCTTTTGTTAAGAATCAAATACACAAGGCATTTTTTTATATATAGATGCATATTTTTATTATTATAATTTTACTTTAATTTAGCATATTTCTCAATGATGCACTGAGAGGTGTGAGTCCTATGAGTCAGCTTGCTGACTGCCACAAGCTTTGTTGACATTTGCATTCATATTACTGTACAAAATAATTTGCCATTTGTAATTGACACTTACAAACATTAGCACACTTCCTGCCAAAATTGGCACCCTTAATAAATATGAGCAAAGCAGACTGTATTATTCAAACAACACAAGTAATTAGCTATATTGTGCACTCAAAAAATTGGAAATGTTCCAATGCTGAACTTCGCTGCATGGGTCAGATGAGACTTTTTGGGCATATTTTCCAATGGTGTGTTTGGGATCAGAAAAAGGAAGCCTACGCTAACATGGCATTGTTCTTGCGGTGAAATATGTCGATGGATCTTTGATGTTATGTTAGGGAGCTTTTTGCATCTATTGATTTGAGGGCTCTTGTTAAGGTCAGTGAAATCACGAAGACATTTTGTCCAAAAACAGGTTCAAACCTGATTGCAGATGTTCTTTTCTGTAAGAGAGTAATCGCAATACCTCAAAGTAAAATGATAACTGGCCAATGTACCACAATTCTTTGGTTTCGCAATGACATCACTATCTCTCTGAGAAATTGACCATTAGCAAAATGGCCTCCTTAGTGACTGTTGCTATGTACTACAGAAGTCCAATATGTGTGCCACATTTGGATGACGCTGACAGCATCTGCTTAAGCCTTACCTCCAGCAATTACACAAGTATAATCC
>NC_083770.1:49324037-49346537 GCF_963514075.1 Conger conger | reverse complement strand
CACACACACAGTACTGAGACCACTCGGGTTGGGCTATACATCACGTCATGTAGCTAAAGAAACACTGGCCAGAAAGAGACGGCGCTGTGAGAGTTGGATTATTGATGTGGGAAACTTCGTGTTAAAGCTTCGTGTTTCCAGGCACGGGAATCTTCCTGCTGTAGAAGAGGAGTATTGCTGTTGCTCAGGGATCCTGGCCCTCCAATCCAAATCCGGCCCTGCTTTTCTTTTCTCCTGGGTAATTAGAGCTACTGATTGGCCAGACTATCCTCACACCTGCCTCCCAGGTGAAGGGAGTGTGGAGAAGCAGCAAGTCTCGTGCCCTGGAGGACAGCGAGTTGCCGATCAGGGCTGTAGCTTGTGAAGGGGCCCTGGGACGTCTACTTTAATGAGTTAAAGAGGCAGCTGATGCTCCTGCTCCTGGGTGGTGGAGCCTGCTGGTCAGGACAGGCTGCAGGAAGACCGACTCCATGACTGACAGACGCAGGGGCAGCGGATGATGAAACACATAAAAAATGTCATAACGGCAACATTTCATCCAGTAAAAAAGAGTTTATAGTGTGTGTGTGTACGTGTGTGTTTGTTTGTGTGTGCGTGCACGTGTGTGTTTGTTTGTGTGTGCGTGCACGTGTGTGTATTCTGCATGTGTGTGTGTGTGTGTGTGTGTGTGTGTGTGTGTGTGCGTGCATTCCTGCGTGTGTGCATGTGTGGGTGTGTGTGCATATGTGTGTACATGCATTTGCAAGTGTGTGAGTGTGTGTGTGTTTGTGCACGCATCCGCATTCCCAGCATTGAAATAAAAAGAAATCAAACAGCATGACACGGTGTTCATTTGTATAAAGACTCCAGCCCTGGGGGCATGTCTGGGGCTATAAGAGAGGAACGATGTGCCCCCCCCCCACCCCCCACACCCTGTCCGAGTCCGGCCGTCTCTCTGATCACAACTCAGCGCCAGCGACGGCGTCTGAAAGCAGGAAAGACACGAGAGCCGAGCCTGGCAGCCCGCAGCATTAACCCTGAGCACGGCTCGTTTCGCGGCCTCTACGCCTTTATTACGGATAACGGCACGTTTACGCTCGCACGATGCCGCCCGTGATGAATCCTGATGAGGCGAGACGGGCGTGTCGCCCTCCGCCGCTGACGTGCCGGGGTGATTTGTCATCGGGTTAATGTGTTTATGACAGCTATTTGTTTGTCATGTGTTAACAACCGGCAGTGGAATCTTCGCTTATGAGACGAGAGAAAAAAAGGGAAAATGACACAAACACGGGCATGAATATTCATCAACAGGTCCCCGGGAGACTAGTTCTCCGAAGTAAAGTCGCAATTTCTCAATGTTTTCATTAAAGGGAGAGTTGAACTGAATTTAAACTTTAATATGTTGTTCCTTACCTTGCGCACAGTTGCTGTTCTTATTAATAATAAGAGAATTAGAATGTTTGACAAGCTTGAAATCCTTTTGAGATTTGCTGACCTACTTTTAATCATCACAAATACAATCTGCTCTGACTCTAATCTCACTGGAGCACACACACACACACACACACACACACACACAGTCACTTTTCTTTGATATACACTCACTTTCACTTCCGAGTATTTTGATCATTATTTATTTTTATGAAGACATCTTGACTTATAGTTTTTATTTTATTTTTTAACACACTAACACAGGGACTTGAAACATAGTAACAAAAACCTTACACTCCTGTACCAAAGCCCTATACCATTTCTGCAAAAAACAAACACATTATCTGCTTTGCTCTGATCACAATTCTAAATCACATTTTTTGCTAAACTTTATACACAATTATTTTGGCACAATTCTCATGAATGTAATGTATTGTATTCACATGGAAAACACCACTATTTAAGTACCAAACACACATTATCAATTGGCCCCATTAACTCCTCACCAGTTTAAACACTAGTCGCATACATTTTCAATTAGCAATCATAACTTCCATATGTATAAAAAGGCCACAGTTATGTATGCTCTCCTGTATTGGTCAACAATGGCTGCCGATGCTGCAGTGAGAGTCAGAGTAAGAGATGTAGGAGTTCTCCAACATCATGCCAACCTTGGCCCCTACAGTACTGCCCATCTGATCACCTTTTGGCCACCCTCCACAACATCATGACTCCACCAGCACAGATGAGCCAGAGGAGCCCATGTGGGTTATCGTCTGGGACAACGTTAGTTTCCACCGGGCTGCTCTGGTCCTGCTTCCTTGCCCAACATATGACTCCCACCATATTCATCCCACCATTTCTGAATTAAATTGAATATTTTTTTATTTCCATGGTGATGGGAAGTTTATGACCAGAATCCACACACACAGGTGCCCCTTCTGCAGGCAATGGAGGAGACACGCAGTGATATTCCTGTAGATGCACTCCAGGGTTTGAGAAGAGGAAATATGGTTTTGACATAAATGTTTTATTTAGCCAGAGATTTGTGGAGTTTTCTCAGCACAATTAATGATATTCTGGGTTTTTGTTTTGAGTTTTGAGAACGTGAGGGATGGTTTCAGAAAACGTGTGTAGGCAATTGAGAAAAACTGTAATGTAGCTAAAAAAATAATTAAAATTTTCTCATCTCTCCCTGCAAGCCTTTTAACAGAAAACGCTATTACTAAGTAATCAATAGCTGGCTGACTTGTGCTGCTACTTGTCAACCCAGCGACATCAGTCAGTTATCGCACGCGTGTACAGACACTGAAGTTCAGTGCGTTTAAATATTCACGCTGGCGCTTCCCTTCTGAAATGCGCGCACCGTGCCTCTTCCTCTCCTATCTCTGAAGCAGAGGCCCGGAAGGTTCCCATGCGTGCCTGAAACCTAAAGAAAGTCATTTTTAACGAATGCAGTGTGGTTCAGACACCGCAAAAACCTTCAGCGAGAGAGCAATCCCCTTCCCCTACTACTTCTGAGGCCTTTGAGATTTTTGTCACAACAGTCCACTCAGCATTATGTATAGCAGGTTGTTTGAGGCAAAGCGTCGTGAAAACTCATTTTCACACGGCAGAATGTCTACACATTCACAGATTCTCTTTAACGGGCAGTGGGAGTGTGAGAGGTCTTCTTCCCTCATTCCAATTCGCTTCCACCTCGATGAGAAAAGGCTCCATCCAGCTCTCATTGCACTCTCATGGATGCGGCCATTGATGAGAAGTATTAATACCAACTGTCTTTACGTTTTGTTTTTTGTTTTTCTCAAGTGAAACACCAAAACATATAAACTCCTCCTCCTGTTGACCCAGAAATAAGCCATCATTCCGTGCGTATTGTGGACATTATTTGGCAAATGATTCCTGGCCTTAATATTACGGTATTATTATTTATGTTGATGAAGGGAGGTTAAAGAGTGAGAAGACAACGGGCTCGTTCCACTTGCTTATTTCACCCTTCCTCGCCTCCTTGTTCCTGGCCTGACCTGGACATCAGTCAAGGTCCACCATCTTTAAGGCCATTCCAGTCTGACAGACGTTCTTTAAAGGAGCTAGGAGGCTCCCGGAGATGTCTTGACCAAGGGAACATGACTGCATCCTTTTGTGGCATCCTTTTTTAAATTAAAATATATATTTCCCTATTTAAGTATGCAATATTATGCAATATCCTGACCATTTGTTCCTCTCGGTGGACATTTTAGGAAAATGTCTATGCCTGAAGCGACTCGTTTTATCAATACATTGTGGAGAGAAGGACTATTGTCTCAGACACTCGGAAGGTTTCCCATGGTAATACCGTGCCATCAGATGCATACTTATCAGGGGCTGAACACGACTGTATGACTATGAAACGGTGCAGATGAGAGGCTTTTAAAAGATTTACTGATTGATGGTGAGAGAAAGCTGAACCCACAGTGAGACTCATGGAGTCAGAGGATGCTGTTGCCTTGGGGCTCGTTATCGTGTGATATCGGCACAACAAATGATTGTACCCTTCCTTTTTGGGAGAGGGCACATCTGCACTGACCCCATCAAAGGCCCACCTAAAACAGGGGGTGATATCTCACTTTCATTTCCAAAACAATCAAATGTTTCCTCCAGATTTCTGTCCTTGTAACATTTATTTTTTGTTGCGTTCACATGCACTGTCTGGGGGGGAACGGGTAGATGACAGTTCCATGAATCACGATCAGCATGCCTTAGAATTGTTGATTGATTCTGTGTTGTGGTTTTGGAAAGCCACTCCAACACTGAACCAAGGGCCCTTTCGCCCTCATATTCACATCTTATGACCGCTTTCAAATTAACCCCAACAGTTTGAATTGACAATACAAAGAATATTTTTTTTCTGATTGTAACAGAAAAATATTGACACATTGTGTGTCACCTTCTTATTGTCTCCCAAGTGACTAGCCTTTAATCCATAAATATGACAAATCTATGAGAAACGTCTCATTCTAGAGCCTGGGGTAAGTGAAAGTTTGGCACCTGTATGGGAACGTGCCACCACAATCATCCACTAAGAAATCTGAGATAAAAAATATGAACGGTGCTGAGCACTTTTATTTACTGAGATTACATGCTCACGGGTACCCTTTGCTGCGGTTTGGAAATGTCCACTGGGGGTGCTAAAGGGAAGTTTAGACCTTAAATTACTGGAGACGAGGCGTGTAGGATCAGAAGAGGAGCAAGAGAGCCCCGCTGATTTAGAGTAGCGGTTCAATCCAGCGGTTAGCACATCGGCCTCTCCCATTTGCGATCTGCATTTGAAAACCACATTTTTACGATAATATATGGAGGTGCGTATGGTACATGCCATGAGCCTGGGGTGTATCTTTCTGTGAGGAAGGTGCATGTTCTCCCTGTGTCCGTGTGGGTTTCCTCCAGTGCTGCGGTTTAACGTGAATGTTCTGGCATGATGGATTGATTGGTGATCTGTCCAGGGTTATGTTTCCTGTCTCTCGACCCAATAGGTTTTTTTTGCCCAAACGATTCTCTCAGGTGGAACGATTCACTCAGAAACCTGCGAGAGCCGCAGATCGCTGGGGGGGGGGGCTAGTGCAGGGAGGATAGATGTGTTTTTATTCTTTATGGGCCAGGTTTCTGCCTCTTGGGCAGTAATGGAAGTGGTCATAACTGCTCAGTGAGAGCAGGAGATGACCTCAAACAGCTTCCCCATCTCCAGAGCGATGGGTCATATTCATATGCACAAAGTACTGAATGAAAATTAAAATGCCTCCCACGTTGTACGCCGTATGAAGTCATTTTGCTATAGCTGAGTGATACTTAGTAAAAAAATTAAAAAAAAATACGAGAAAAAATTAAAAAAAGAGAGAAAATGAGTGTGAATAATTCACAGGACATTCCATTAGGGAAATCATCCTGCCCTGTAATGAATGAACAACACTATGCAGATTAAATTTGCATAATGTATTTCACCATTTAATTCTGCCCTAACATGTGTTGCCAATTATTGGGCACCAGGGTGGTGGAACCTGGTTGTATTTCTCTTCTGTAAAGTCCCCCTTGTGCCAACTTTCTAACATAAGGCTGTCTGTATCTCAAAGATTAATGTATTTGTGATATTTCAGTGCGGTTCTGTATTGATAATAACTCATAATGGGGGAAAGGGGAAGGGGGGTTATGCAATATACATTTTTAGATTAGACTAATTATAGGTATTGAGTAGGCTTAGTGACAAGTAATTAGTACCTGATGCTATTACAATAAAACAGCTCAGTAGCTCTCTTTGGAATGGTATATGGATCTATCAGAAGAGGATGGTTCACACATAATATACTGTGTGTGTACAAGTGTGTATTATGTGTGACTGCGTGTATTTTATAAACATGTATTGAAAAGTGTGTGTGCGTGTGTGTTTGTGTGTGTGTGTGTGTGTGTGTGTGTATGTGTGAGAGAGAGAGTGAGAGAGAGAGTGAGGGAATACATGCCTTATGTTTCTTGTATATTTGAATGTGTTCCTTTGAAAGTGCATACTCTATAGTATGCATGAGATCCAGTTCCTATTTGTGTGTGTGTGTATCTGTGTGTGTGTGTGTGTGTGTGTGTGTGTGTGTGTATGTGTGTCTGTGCACAACGGTGTGTGATTAATGAGAATGCTCATGGGAATTAAGTGCTGCTGAAAAGAAGCACCTTGTGTTCAAAGTCAACCGATATATCATAAAGTCTTTTATAACATCATATAAAATCTGAAATATCATATTTCATAACTACTGGCAAAACATGCATTGCAAATATTCCAGCAGTACAATTCACTTCTTAGGTATTCTGACTGCATTGCAGCTTAGGTATCATAGAAAGCACCCAGAACTGCTTCGTGTAAATTTTTGTTTACAATGGCTTAAAAAATTATTTGCCCTTCTGTTTTTTAAAGGCACACACAGCCGAGTGTGTGAATATGGGAATGTAATTGCTGGAGAACCATATAGGTTTTCCTGCATGGTGAACGGAATTGTGGTTTTTGTTTATAGTTTTGAGAACTGGAGGGATGGTTTCAGCAATTGTAACATAACTGGCACTGAACTAAACTTTTGGGATTGCAGTAGAGATGGCTCCAGAGAGAACCTGATGAAAAAAATCCATTCAGCCATTGCAATTTGCCTGCAATTTCTTTTCAAACTCAGGTTCTGGGGAGTTGGTCCTTTGTGAATTCTATTCTACCTGCAGATCAGCTTGCTTTGGCCACAATGCCTGCTGACTCCTTAGCCAATCAGTGACTTATATTAACCTGACCTGATGAAACACAACACATCCCAGCGGACGCTGGTCTTTCGGTACTGTGGTCTGACACTTCTGGGCCCTGTTTCACAAAGCAGCATTACCGAGTTTGCTGGATAGGTGCACTAAGTAAAACCCTCATAAAACTGGAACATGTATAAAGAGATTTTGGTTTTTACTCAGCGCATGTATCTACCCAGCTCGCCCATCCTGCTTTGTGAAATACCCCCCCCTGATCTTATGAGTATCTATTGCATTACATTAATGGCATTTGGTGCCAGAGCAACGTACAGGAGCCAATCCTCCCCTGGAGCAATGCAGGGTTAAGGGCCTTGCTCAAGGGCCCAACGGCTGTGTGGATCTTATTGTGGCTACACCGGGGATCGAACCACCGACCATGTGGGTCCCCGTCATGTATCTGAACCACTACGCTACAGGCTGCCTCGATGTAATATCCAGTACTATATCGAGCCCTGACCACGTTGACCTCTAACAGTGCTGAAAGATTCGTTAAGGTGTGTTTTGTCTTATGTGATGAGCAGAACAAGACCAAACAAGACCTTCCTCGTGGCGGACATGTTGTTTCTTTGTCAGTAAGGCAGCAGCAGTATTACCGGGGAAACACAGCAGTCATTCCTCAGAGAAATAACAGTAAAATAACATGGCCGTTCATTGTCCTCACAATCACTGGACTTGTGTATGGGGAATTACCAATATGTACTTATTTATTTACTGGAGGTAGCAGCAGGATTAGTCAGAGTAATCCTCTTTTTTATAGCAGGAAAGAAAAGTTTGCCCTAGCATTAAGCTTGTCTTGACTGTTAGCTAAGCAGTCATGGTCTTGCTGTGGGAGAAATGAACTCTTATGGCTCTTTCACACTTGGTTTGGTCGGAGGAGATTTTCTGGCTGCATTGTCCCGGGTGGGTTCTGCTGTCTCTATGGTAACGAGGCTTCAAACCTGCCCATTTGTACGCTGTCCAATCGCGCCGTGTGCCAAAGTCTGACAGCGTCATAACAGCATTCTAGAGGTGCGCGAGATTGAGAAAAAAAAAGTGTTGTGCGACTTCTTGAAGGTGTCGTGCCATGCAGTCTGAATGAGGCTTTAGCCGCTTTCACATTTGGTGGGAGATTTCTCTGGACCCGAGGGGCCGTTTTGAGTCTGAGTCCTGTGCGCTGAGTGGAGCGTGAAAGCAGAGTTAAGAGTCCGCTGGAAAGCAGAGGTCCGGGGTCGGCTCGTTGTGAACTGCGATGCGGTTCACTGCGTTTGCCGAGGCAAAGAATGCAAATGCATGCAAATGAGGAGGCGACCAACAGCACACTGTGACCCCACCCGACAGAGATCACCCCCCACCACCACCTGGGCACCCCACCCCCCCAAGAAAGAAAAGAAAACAGCTCAAGCTATGTTGACCAGCTCAGACCAGCTCCATACTCAACATGGTTTGACCAGCTCAGACCAGCTCCATGCTCAACATGGTTTGACCAGCTCAGACCAGCTCCATGCTCAACATGGTTTGACCAGCTCAGACCAGCTCCATACTCAACATGGTTTGACCAGCTCAGACCAGCTCCACGCTCAACATGGTTTGACCAGCTCAGACCAGCTCCATACTCAACATGGTTTGACCAGCTCAGACCAGCTCCATATTCAACATGGTTTGACCAGCTCAGACCAGTTCCACACTCAACATGGTTTGACCAGCTCAGACCAGCTCCATGCTCAACATGGTTTGACCAGCTCAGACCAGCTCCATACTCAACATGGTTTGACCAGCTCAGACCAGCTCCATACTCAACATGGTTTGACCAGCTCAGACCAGCTCCATACTCAACATGGTTTGACCAGCTCAGACCAGCTCCATACTCAACATGGTTTGACCAGCTCAGACCAGCTCCATGCTCAACATGGTTTGACCAGCTCAGACCAGCTCCATACTCAACATGGTTTGACCAGCTCAGACCAGCTCCATACTCAACATGGTTTGACCAGCTCAGACCAGCTCCATACTCAACATGGTTTGACCAGCTCAGACCAGCTCCATACTCAACATGGTTTGACCAGCTCAAGCTCTATTCTGAAACCGCTGGTAGCTGGTATTTTCCAGCTGGATTTCACACCGGGGCTGCCTAAGCCGGCGAGGCTGTTAGTCAGCTCAGCCCACATCCATCGGGGGGCTGGGCTCGTCTGAAGCTGTGAGACTCCGGGAGCCGGTTACCCCGCCGTTCTCCAATTTCACAGCCGAGCGGCAGGAGGGGGATGGGAGCTGGGGCTCAGCGCAGGAGGGGACGGGAGCTGGGGCTCAGCGCAGGAGGGGCGCAAACTGCACACGGCCTTAATCTCACACCAAAAACACCCTCGCTCCATCCCGGCCATTAAATCCTCCCCGCTCTGCCCCTCGTGGCACGGCGTCCTGTCCGGGACCTGCCGAGTACACGTCTCCCATTGAGGGTAATGTGGCGTGGTGGCTACGGTGCTGTGCTTTTAATCAGGGCTGCCAGTTCCAGTCCCCCTGTAGGGCTGGAGGGAGCACGCCTGTACGCCCCTGAGGGAGACTGAGAGAGTGTTTACTGTACGCCCCTGAGGGAGACTGAGAGAGTATTTACTGTACGCCCCTGAGGGAGACTGAGAGAGTATTTACTGTACGCCCCTGAGGGAGACTGAGAGAGTATTTACTGTACGCCCCTGAGGGAGACTGAGAGAGTATTTACTGTACGCCCCTGAGGGAGACTGAGAGAGTGTTTACTGTACGCCCCTGAGGGACACTGAGAGAGTATTTACTGTACGCCCCTGAGGGAGACTGAGAGAGTGTTTACTGTACGCCCCTGAGGGAGACTGAGAGAGTATTTACTGTACGCCCCTGAGGGACACTGAGAGAGTATTTACTGTACGCCCCTGAGGGAGACTGAGAGAGTGTTTACTGTACGCCCCTGAGGGACACTGAGAGAGTATTTACTGTACCCCCCTGAGGGAGACTGAGAGAGTATTTACTGTACGCCCCTGAGGGACACTGAGAGAGTATTTACTGTACCCCCTGAGGGAGACTGAGAGAGTATTTACTGTACGCCCCTGAGGGAGACTGAGAGAGTATTTACTGTACGCCCCCCGGGGGGAGACTGAGAGAGTATTTACTGTACGCCCCTGAGGGAGACTGAGAGAGTGTTTACTGTATGCCCCTGAGGGAGACTGAGAGAGTATTTACTCTACCCTGCGCTGCTTCAGCCAATGCGCTGCAGGGTCTGCATGAACATGAAAGATTTTGAAGATTGAAGACTAAGTTGCATTTATTTATTGAATGCTGCTATTATTATTATTATCATTATTATTATTATTATTGTTACATTACATTACATTACATTAATGGCATTTGCCAGACGCTCTTATCCACAGCGACGTATAACAAAGTGCATACCCAAAACCAGGGATAAGTGCGCCGAAAGAGTGAAGTGCAATTTCAACTGATAACAGTACAACAAAGATAAGGACAAGGGCCTATTTGATCATCTAAAAAAAATTATTATTATTACAGAAAAAAGTTATCTAATTCAGTTTGTTCATCTCTCGTTTTAATGACTTTTTTTCTCCACATGAGCTATGACGTGATTATCTGACTCAGTCACCAGTCTGGTAAAGATCATTCCTTTTGGCTCAGCACAACTCAATACGGAACAGGGGTGTCCGTCCATTAACACACTCATACTCCCAGCAGCCAGGATGCACTTTGAACAGAAATTAAACCAGATCAATAGCTTTTAACGCTGCCAGCTGCCATTTGCGTGGGGGTTCCATGGCCTAGCACTGGGGCCATCTCCATCACGTGAGGATGGGGGTGTAGGGGGAGAGGCAGGGAGGGGCTCAGTGTTGACCACGAGTGCCCTAACCTCACAGAACGTAGACGCCATCCATCGGAACCCACCTGAAGCAGCATGAGCCCGTGGATTACAGCCTGGCATGGTCCGGGCCGGGGGCGGACGTTCCGATACAGCCCAGACCAGGGTCAAATGTTTCTCATTCAAATACTTTTCTTTCTTGTCTGGAGTATATGAACCAGTGGAATGGGAAACCCCAGCTTCTGGTCTTCTTGGTTGGCTCAGTTGCACCAGGCAAGATGAATTGAACACAGCCAAAATGTTTTTAACCCAGCTCTGATAAAGCCAATCACTGATAGAGGTAAGAACTGACAGAGGCCTGCCTCTTGACATCGTACTGTTGTGTGTGCTACCCCACGCTTACCTGATTTACTGAGTAAATCTATATAAACGTTACAGGGTCATTTGAATGTCTTTCATTAGACATTGCCTGGTGTCTTGCGATGGCATCTTGTTGAAGGCTAAAATGAGCTCTTGGCTCAGTTTCTCTCATAAGGCATAGGTAGCCAGTGTCACTCCAACTGTCTTTTCACAACTAGACCTGAGGTCCGCCATTAAAAAAGCCCATTTCATCTCGTTCGACACGGATACCCTGTGCTCATTACGAGAAGTGTGGCACAGAACCATTATTTCTCCAGCGTTGCATACGTCGCCCTGAAAACAGACGTCTAATGTCCTTTTTTCCCAACACGAGCTTGACACCAAGGTCACGGGCCAAGGCATCTTCACAGCAGCTGATGAAAGCCGGAGAATTTGCTGACATTTAGCCGGATAGAAAACTAGCACAATTAAACCGCGGCCTACAAAACAACAAAAGGTTTCTGTTTTTTTTTTTTCTTCTGAGTGCTTTTTAGTGCCCTGTAGAGTGCACTATCCAGAGAGAGCTCCATTCAGCAGCGAAGGGTCAGGCGGAGAAAAGGCTTTGCTGCTTTGTGACCGGCCATTAGGAGGATCCTTTCCGCGTCAGTGAACACAGACCTGTGTGCGGCAGGTATATTACCAATGCTGAGGACGAACATATAATATGTCCAGATGTTGAAAATAGCCAGGCTGTATTCGGTTGAGTGTCGCCCAGTGCCCAGCCCCAACACCACGAACGGGAGAATGGTTAGCCTTAAACTGTGATTGACTGCCTTAGTGCATGACAGATAACTAGCAGTTGAAATGCGGATCAGCAGTTGAAAGTTAAGATTTTGTTTTATTTTGTCGAATGACATGTAGTTACTGAATGAGTATAATGATATCAGATAAATACTCACGCCTAATACAGATTGCAATCAGATGGTTTGTGATTTCAAATGAAAGCCATCATATTCCCTTTAAAAAAAGACTGCAGTGTCGCTCAAGTCCTGCCAATTCTTTTACTTTCAACTCCTCCATCCACTGCTCCTCCATTGAACTCGCCCTGTTGCCAAGAAGAAGAAGAAGAAGAAGACATAAATCTCCCGGCTGCCAAATCACGCCTTGCCTGCGCGTGCACAAAATAACAGTAATGTCACTATAAATATTCTCCTTAGTTTTCTGAAATTGACTTCCCTGCCACAAAAGTCGATGAAGTTATTTAAATTTATTTAAATATCCGGCCCTCTCTAAATCTACCCCGCGAGGCCATTTGCATGGGGGGGGGAGCCTCCGCCTCCGGGCGGAGGTCTGCAATCTGAATGCGACCCGCAACGCTTCAGCTGGCTCGCAAACACCACAGACCCATTCATATTTCATTCTAGCCTGCAGCGAGCGCCTGGAGACGGCTTACAGAGACGGCTTATTTCTGCCCCGCAGGAGAGCGCTGGCAGGAGCCGAAACACAAGCCACGGAACACTCCGGCGTATTGAAATAAAAACCGAATGTACACTAACGTCAGGCCGCCCGTCAGTTTAAGGCTACGTTAAGCCAGTGATCCTGCACGAGCCTTTTTCGTAAAACAAAAGTCCAGATACTTGCTCTGAAATGGCGGTTTTTCGTTTTGAACAATTAGTAGTGGCAATAATTAGAATGCTTTCCGAGGTGCTAGTTTGTTCTTTACTTTCAGTAACTACCTGAGTCATTCTCATTATGTGATGTGGAATAGCTAAGAAAGCTAAATAAAGAAAACTGAAATTAATCCACATTAAGTAAAAAGTGTTTTTAGAGCCATTTCATTAATTTGGATAATGAGAGAAATTAAGCTTATTTTAGTAGGAAGTGCAGTTCTGTTCATTGCGGCGAATTAGCACTTTTTCTTACATTTCCCGTCAAAGAGCTCCATTCAGCAGCAAAGGGTCAGGGAGAGAAAAGGCTTTGCTGCTTTGAGAACAGCCATTATGAGGATCCCTTTCAGTGAACACAGACCTGTGTGTGCCAGGTGTATGAACACTGCCGAGGACGAACTCTACATATGTCCAGATATTCAGAATGGCCGTTCTGCTGAGTGTTGCCTAGTGCCCAGCCCCAACACCATGAACCGCAGAATGGTTAGCCTTAAACTGTGATTGACTGCCTTAGTGCACGACAGATAACTAGCAGTTGAAATGTGCATCAGCAGTTGAACTTTTCAACAGTTGAAATGTAGCCTACTGTCTGCTATCCAATGACAGGAAGTTACTGAATGAGTATATCAAATAAATTATTTTCAAATACCTAATTTAGCTGATTAAATAATAATATTTTTTCAGGGACAGGGAATTCAGAGAGTAAAGGTTATTTACCGGATCAAATTAAAAGATGATTTTCATACTTCAGCTGGGTAGGTCTTATGGGCATTTTTCATCTCAGATGCCCTTTATTGAAGCTTACAGGGCAAAGAAAGGCCAGCTTTGGAGTTTTGATTCAATATATTGTGGAATGAAAACTAATTTTCTTTACCCAGACCGCCTTCACCAAAACATTACCAACACGCTCCATCCCCCCAACACACACACACACACACACACACACACACACACACACACAAATGCACAAACACACGCACACGCACACACACACGCACAAACAAGCACACACACACACAAATGCACAAGCACACACACACACACACACACAAATGCACAAGCACACACTCTCACACGCACACACACACACAAGCACACACACTAACACACAAGCACACACACACACGCACACACACACACTCTCACATGCACACTCTCACATGCACACACACACACTCTCACACGTACACACACACAAGCACACACACAAACACACAAGCACACACACACACGCATACACACTGTCACACACACACACACACACACACACACGCACACACACACACAAGCACACACACAAACACACAAGCACACAAACACACGCACACGCACACACACACGCACACACACAAGCACACACACAAACACACGCACACTCTCACACGCACACACACAAAAGCACACACACACACTCTCACACGCACACACACAAGCACACACACAAACACACAAGCACACACACACACACACGCACACACACACAAGCACACACACACACACACACACACTCTCTCTCGCACACACACACAAACACTTTACTTAACACAGGTGCCTGTCCCTCACCACTGATAAACAGGATTTGTATCTTAAAGACCTCCTGGACTGTACTGCTATCTATCTGTTGGCAACGGATAAGATGAACCATGAATAAACAGGCATTTATAACTTGAGACGGAGGACAACAGGGTGCTGTATATGTCTGTGAGAGTGTGTATGAGAGAGAGAGAGAGAGAGAGAGGGAGAGAGAGAGAGGGAGAGAGAAAAGAGAGGATGAAAGGTAGAGAGAAAGCAAGAAAGAGATAGCATAAAATGGATGTTTTGCTTACTCCTCTTTCTTCGACAGCATTCTTCATTTTTCTTCAATGTGCAATGTGTCTCTATTGACCACGGCCATAGATCAAACAACGCATGGCAGTAAATTTAATATATCAGCTAAAAATACCCGACAGAAGGCACGCGAGGGCACATAAAGGAGCCGGGGGGGGGGGGATCCGTCTTCACACGCGCCCTTTTGTCATCGTTTTCATTCGATAGAGCCGTAGGCGTGCTCGGTGCACACGGACCACACACCCCGCGCAAACGAACACTCACGGGGGCCAGGGAGAGTCCATCCCTCTGAATGAAAGAGGGCTGTTTGAAATTAAACCCAGGCGCTTCCTGCGCTGAGTATTGATGAGATCATTCCACTCCGTGTCCATTTCTGTTACCGAGACGGACAACACCGATAAATCAGCGTAAAACAAATGCAATTTGGACAGAAGTGCTTAAGAGGTGGTCGTAAGTCAGTCAGATCCTGCTATTAGCTCAGTGTATCTCACGAGCCCTCAGAACCACGGAAACAGACTGTGCTACGCTGGCCGCCTGCTCATTAACACATATTGTATTATTACTGTAAAATTTGTTCAATTACTATATGTTTATTCAACGCAGTTTTCACACAAAACATTTTAAACCAATTATTTTCTTTATTTTTTTTACTCCCCCTTGCGTGAAACATGTAATTGTTGTGGATTTAAATACTTTTCTGTGCTCGATTGATCTTGTCTGGTGCAATTGAGCCAAATAAGATGACCAAAAGGTGGGATTTGCACTTTTTGAGAGTATTTCATAACTTCCAATACATCAGACAAGTTCAATGAAGCATTGAAGGGTACTTGAATCCAAAATAATTAAAATTTTTGGCCAAGGTCAGTAACTGTGAGTTGGTGTGAAAAGTACTTTTCTAAAAGTGTGGATTGCCAAATCATACTCTACACCTTTTTTTTAGCTTGTTGTCACATTATATCAAGAAAATGACCTAATCTGTATCTTATCTTTGTATTTTTTCTAAACTGGACTTTAAATTCAGCACCAGTGAATTGTCAAAAACTACAATTTACCATTTCTATCACTGAATGTTTCAAAACTAAAGTCCTATGGTTTCTACTGGAAGTCTTTATTCATGCCATGGGAACAGGCGACTTGTTCACTTTTATTATTTATTTCCCCTCTGTAGTCGGTGGTTTCAGTGAGAGACATTTCCTCGGTGGGAAAGAAGCTGCGGTTTTGTTGACATCTGAGCGTTTGTTTGTTTGTTTCGTGCAGCGCATGAGTAATGAGGCTCTCCACCGTGGGAGAACCGCAGGGCTATTTGTCCATCTCATCACATCTTCATTCCCATCACTGTCCCTGTTCCCAACACCATCTCCATCCCCAACACTGTCCCTGTTCCCAACACCATCTCCATTCCCATCACTGTCCCTGTTCCCAACACCATCTCCATTCCCATCACTGTCCCTGTTCCCAACACCATCTCCATTCCCATCACTGTCCCTGTTCCCAACACCATCTCCATTCCCATCACTGTCCCTGTTCCCAACACCATCTCCATTCCCAACACCATCTCCATTCCCATCACTGTCCCTGTTCCCAACACCATCTCCATTCCCATCACATCTTCATTCCCATCACTGTCCCTATTCCATCACCGTCTCCATTCCCATCACCGTCTCTGTTCCATCACTGTTTCTGCTCATATACTGATGTTCAATCTATGCTTCATATTTTTAATTATTGTTTTCATTTTTTTTCCCAAGGTTAGATTTTTTACCCCACAAGATTAAATGTTTTTTGCACACACAGACAAAGATATACCTAGATGTTTTTATTTCCCAAGAAATACTCTTCCATATAATCTGGCTCCAGCGTTTATCACTGGTTAATCCTTGGTGCGTAATTTACTCTGCGTCTTGTTTGTGCATTACTAAGCGTGTGACCAAGGACACAAATGAGCCGTGGGCGGAGAGTGAACCTATTTTCTCTTGGTGTCGTTGTCTCTATATATTCTATTAAAACTTGAAATTATCGTGTATGATACATTGATGGTTAAAACATGATTCTTCAAAAGTATGTATCAAACACATTTATTGCCGTTAGATGCGCGTTTAGCCTCACAGCTAGGAGGTCCTGGGTTCGAATCCCCGTCGGCCGGGGCCTCTCTGTGCGGAGTTTGCATGTTCTCCCCGTGTCTGCGTGGGTTTCCTCCGGGTACTCCGGTTTCCTCCCACAGTCCAAAGACATGCAGGTTAGGCCAATTGGAGAGTCTAAATTGCCCGTAGGCATGAGTGTGTGAGTGAATGGTGCGTGTGCCCTGCGATGGACTGGCGACCTGTCCAGGGTGTATTCCTGCCTTTCGCCCAATGTATGCTGGGATAGGCTCCAGCCCCCCTGCGACCCTGATCAGGATAAGCGGGTTCAGATAATGGATGGATGGATGGATGGATGCGCGTTTACTGAAGTTAGATCCACGCTTATACATGCCTTGTCTCACTTTCTTATTGAGTAATGCACTGGGTTTTTTTTTTTTTTATCACTTTTTATGTTATATATGTGAAATAAACTTTAGGTGAACCGTGTTTTATCCCACCCTCAGGCAGTTGTGGACAGAATTATCCACTGCTGTGATGTGTTGCGTTGCGAAGGGAACACCACGGATAAATCTGGGGAGGTTTGAGGTCAGCAGGAGGAGGGGAAAACTGGCGGGTTAGAGTGAGAAAGCCAGCTCGGATCCCTGAGGCAAATAAATCCTCATCCTGCCCCCGCCCTGCTCTGCTGCTGCCTCGCGGTGTCGAACGAGCCCTGGCGGGGAGCTTCCCGCAGACGGTGGAGGGGGATGAGCACAGCTTTGGGTCACATCTGCCCGGTCTGTCCCAACCGTGCCTCCGATCTCCTCTGTTACATTACATTACATTACTGGCATTTGGCAGACGCTCTTATCCAGAGCGACGTACAACAAAGTGCATACCCATAACCAGGGATAAGTTCGCTGAAAGACCCTAGAGGTAAGTACAATTTCAACTGCTACCTGTACAACAAAGATAAGGACAAGGGCCTTTTTCTTTTTCTTTTTCTTTTTTTTTTGAACAAACAAACAAACAAACAGAGCAAAAGTCACCAAAGTTAACTATCCAAACACTGCTTACCTAGCCAACTAAAAATACCGATACACAAAGCAAGTCACAGAGACAACAATTAAGGTTCACAGGGAGGTAGGGAGGGATGGGGAGAGGTGCTGCTTGAAGAGGTGTGTCTTCAGCTTGCGCTTGAAGGTGGGGAGAGATTCTACAGTTTTGACCTCAACGGGGAGTTTGTTCCACCACCGTGGAACCAGAACAGACAGTAGTCGTGAGCGTGAGGTGGAGGTTCTGAGAGGGGGAGGTGCCAAGCGGCCTGTGGAGGCTGAACGAAGAGGTCTGGCAGGGGTGTAGGGTCTGATGATTTTTTGCAGATAAGCTGGGGAAGACCCTTTAACTGCTTGGAAGGCTAGCACCAATGTTTTGAATTTGATGCGAGCCATGACAGGCAGCCAGTGGAGGGAAGTAAGCAGGGGGTTTGCCACCGAGTGCCACCGTTAGCAGCGTTTGGAGGAGAGGGAGACACCGGGCCAGGTCGTTCCACAGCACACCTGGGACAAATTTATTGGGTCATTATTTCTGATTCAAAACCTTTCTATGCTTTTTCTGAGCTTGTCTAGTGTATTGGAACCCATGAAATATTCTCACACTCTCTCCTCTTGGCTCGATTGCACCAGGCAAGATCACGCGAGTGCAAAAATGTATTGGAATCCAAAACAATTGTTTTGCTCCTGACCTGGAAATCGATTGAGGTCCGCTGTCTGTAAGGAAAAGGAAGCGGGGGGGCGCGGGGGGGGGTTGAAGTCTTGCAGTCCAGTCCGGGTGGCACCGCCCGGACTCGCTCACAGAACTCGACTCTCCGGCCCTGGCAAAGTGCTGTCTCCCTGGCGTCGCCGGACGTGGGCCAGAAACCCGAGATGAGCAGAGCATTATGGGAATATGTCCTGAGGTGCAGGCCGCCCCCGGCACCAGCTGCTCGAAGCGCTCCTGCAGCAGGCTCCTGCAGCAGGCCAGAGACGAGCCTCCCAGCCATCTTAGGCCCTGCAGCCAAACGCGTTCAGGGCCCTGACCGCACCGGCAGCGACCGTGACCGCACATCCAGTGGCCCGGGGCAGTACTGGCCGCGGCTCCCGTCAGAGGGTTTCTGTCAGACGGGCTTTCCCTCCATCGCTCCTCACAGAACCGGAGGCTTCGCTTCCTGAAGAACACTCCGGTCTGCCTCTACACCGTCTGTAGCGTAGTGTAGTGGTTAAGGTAAATGACTGAGACCCGCAAGGTCGGCGGTTCGATCCCCGGTGTAGCCACAATAAGATCCGCACCACCGTTGGGCCCTTGAGCAAGGCCCTTAACCCTTCTCCTGCTTAGTCTAATCAACTGCATGTCACTCTGGATAGGACCGTCTGCCAAATGACATTAATGTACTGTAATACGCTCAGCACAGAACAGCATTTCCACTGTTATTAAGGTGTGGCCTCACTCCTTATTAGTACGTTGACATATGAGCACACACAACGATATTCTGAAGTCACAGTGCAAGGGACTGGTGCTTCTATTTCTATATTTTGACAAGTTAGCCACAGTGACTCTGTGAGCAGCTAGTGTAAAATGGTGACCTTTCTCACTCATTGATTGAAATATAAATTGGGTGGGCTCAGTTTGTGGCAGGGCTTTATACAAATACAGTAACATGCTGTCACACACACACACATCTGTTCCAGTTCACATGGGGGAGTGCCATTGAGACATGCTGTACAGAGCAGTGCGTACGTATTTGGACAGCGACTGAGTATCTGCTCGCTGGCTCCGTTCTCCAGCACGTTGGACTGTGCTCACGGAGTGCGCTGTCGTGTGGTTATTACGGCCAGGTGTTCTGCAGGTTCCTGTGCAGCGGTAATGTTCCTCGGTGACACCTGTGTCAGCATGGTAGCGCTGCTACATCCTCCTCTGGGGGTGTCTCTCCAACACCGGCCACAACTTTCTACCCCTGGGGCCTGGCTCTCTGTGAGCTGGGGCTGATCATATATATCTTAAACGTGTGATAGCTTCTACCCCCCAAAGGGCTAAACGCTTGAAAAAGATCCATCTCACCTAATCTTATTATTTGTTGAGCCATGCTGCCACCACTGTGTGCATTCTTGCTTTTTTAAAAATGCGCATCAAATCCTTTTAAAATGGTTTTCAAACTGATCCTTTAAACTCCTTCAAGTGCTTTTCAGTTATTTCTTATTAATGCCAGTCATTTGTAGTCATTATTTAGCAGTGTGTGCATGTGTGTGTGTCTGTGTGTGTGTGTGTGTGTGCATGCCCGTCTGTGCATGCATTTGTGTGTGAGCTTGTATGTGTGTGTGTGTGAGCTTGTATGTGTGTGTGTGTGTGTGTGTGTGTGTGTATTTTGTGTAAGCATCGTGTACAGATCCCAGGCTTCAGATCCAGCAGAAATCCTTGCGATGCCGTTAGATCTCTGATTATGCTGATTATTGTGATTATTATAAGAGGACTCTTCTTAACTTCTGGCCTGTTTCACAGGATTTCTGCTGTCTGATAATTGCTTGTACTCTTATTAGTGTAGTATGAAATTAAGGAATTCAAAGGGAAATATAATGGCTGTTTTAATTGCTTTGAGCAGAAAAGGGCTTGAATGAAGAAACACGCTTTCATAAAAGTACTAACTGAATTTTTTTCCAAAGAAATAAAAAAACATATATATATATGCAGAAATGCAAAAATGAAGTTGTTCTTATTTATTATGTAATTAAATAATGAATGTCTCTAACAGGTAGGAGATAAATGTCTACATTTCCTGAATCATAAACTCATTGACCACAAGTGTGCCAGATCTGTGGGTGATATGCAGAATTAATAAATATGGAGCCAGCAGTGTACAAAGACCTTCTGCAAATGGCATTTAGCCGTCTCATTTCTCATAACTATTCACTGTTCCTTCCCCCCTGGAGGGACATTTCTACCTGTTGTACCATTAAGACATTTTGAGACAGAATACATTTATGTCAGAGCATGTACATAGTGTGCACAAATGTTTTTTTTATAGGTTAGCACTGAATATTTCAATGTCGAAGCCAAGGACCAACCCAGAACTGCTTTATATGTGTGCAGAAACTTCCATTCATGGAATACTGTGATTTTGTACAGAAAATGTTGGTGTTTTATTTAAAACATACATGAATTTACAGATTGAGGAGCACTACAAACTAAACTATCCAATCACATCGAACATAGCCACAGCCGAGCAGGGTGATTGGACAGAGATCCTGAGCGAATTTGCACCAGTTCAATAAAAGCCCCCATCCCGCAATCTCAGAGCAAGAAGTCAGGCGATGTAAAATATGTCGTCTTCTGTGAAATATCTCCAGCCGTTGATGGCTCATCACCTGCTGAGACTCCAGCTCTGCGCTGACTTGTGTTACGAGGGATGCTGTACTCCATGTGAGAGATGTGGAGTTTGATTTGCAGAGTATTCAAATATTCTGCGGCTCCCAAGATTGACTGTTGAAATAATCACGCTACTCTCCCCCCCCCCCCCGAGCTCTGAGCGACCCCCGCGCTTCCTCCCGGTGTAGAAATGACTCGCTGCGGAGGGGAATCATGTCCTCACAGGCTGGCTGCCAGGGAAGTGCACAGGAGCAGTGGATTTCTGTTCTTTCCCAGCAAGGCACTTACTCTCTCCTTCCTGAATATTTATTGGGATATGAAACTTGGGATTTCTCTACGTTCAGTTGACAGTCCTTCAAATGCTTGTGCGGATATGTAATTTGTAGTGAGATTTTAATCAAATGCTTTTGACATTTTGACATTGCCCCTAATATATATTATCTGGTCGTGTGCTTGATGGCATGATTGGCAGTTTAAATTTAACAGTTTAATATTGTGTTTTTTTAAACAAACCAAAAAATAAAATGCAAAATCAATGAGTTTACATGCATGTACACTGTTAGGTTATCCCAATAAGGTACATGCATAAGCTCCAAAGTTTTAAATATGACCAGCTGCAAAACGCTGTCCGTGAGGATGACTGACATAGGAAAGTATGGAATTCTTACAAATAGAGTATGCAAATAGAACCTTATTATCTCATTCTTATACGACCTTTTAAATTGAGCATTTTTCACAGTGTTTTTGTGTAAAATGTCACACATATAGTATTTAGTGAACCACATATGTATGAAATGTACTTACCTGGAACTGTAAGGTCTGGACATGTGCCACACAAACAGGTGCACAGGTGCGTTATTTACCTGTGTATAGAGTGTATCCCACAATGCCCTGGGGGCCATAGGGAGGCCGCAGTCTGCATCTGATCAGGAGATTAGCCTCCTTCGACAGTCGGCCATTATGGTAAATCTGGCCTGAATGTTATTTAATCATCTAGAGCCACATTATACCGTTTTAAACACACGCTGACAACCAAGTACATTTAAATATGTGCAAGCTGAATTACAACAAACATTAAACGTGCTTCACATTGCATTGTTTGATTAGAGCAGATAAATGAGTTTACCTTAAACAGCTCTGGTTACAAGGAGAGCTGAAATACAATGAATGTGTTCGAGGAGTGTCGCCATAGCGCAGTGCATAATGTGCAATCAGGATGGAGGGAATGAATCAGTACATAATGGTGGTCCTGATTAAAAGTGACAAACTCATTCATCAGGGAGAGACGGAAAGAGCAGGATCAGTGGAGGATATGGGTTGGCCTTCAAACGCAAGGGGCTGGATTGCATTGCCTTTTAAATGTTCGTTTTCTTTCAGTCGGGTGTTGTTGCTGATATTGGAGGCGAGCGTATGCCGGTAGAGCTGTGTTGTCATGCTTGTGCATTCACAGGAAGTGATTCCCTGTTCCTTTAACTCTCACAGAGCTTCCCTGGCTCCACACTGGATAAAAACGTCCTCTGTCCGTGTAAAAAAAAAAAAAAAAAAAAGGCTGCCGGATTTGATCTCATGCCAAGCGTTTTGGCTGCCTTCTCACGCGTCAAAGGGTTGGGTTCCCCGCCCTCCATGTTCAGAGCCCGTGGGCAAACATGTCCCAGCGGGAGGTTGGTTCCGTTCCCTGGGGGTCAGCCTGTCCCTC
>NC_083770.1:49316537-49321537 GCF_963514075.1 Conger conger | reverse complement strand
ACAAGTATGGGTGAGAAAAAGGAGACTGAAAGACTTTCCCACTGAATAATACTCTTAATGGTACTGTTCCTAATTTTAAAAGCTGTTAAGCATTATCTCATGTCCACAGATTATTCTATTATGTGGGTATACATTCTTCTGGCTACCTTATCTATGGTATGTCCGGAACTGAATTGGGAATAGTTACCATACCAACTGGTATTGATTATTCCGTTAATTAATGGATCAAGTAAGCACATGGAAGCTGTCTGCAGGTAATTACAATTTTAAAGGTGTGTTTTACAGGGTTCTCTGTACCGCTGAACAATAGCACTTCTCGCTGCAATTTAGTTTTCCCAGGAGGACTCCCAACTGCAAAACTAAGTAAAACCCAGCCCGGCTAAGTACTTATGTGCTTAGCTTCGGCCGTTCTGCGAGAGCAAGATAAAATAGTTTTTAATTGGGGTGACTTGTTTTGTGAATGTGCTGTCGTGACTTTTTTTAAAGTAGCGTGAGCGTGAACGCGCCGGTGATAAACGGCGCCCTCTGCGTGCGTGCCTTCACAGCCCTCGACTCCAAGCAGGAGACGGTGGAGGCGCTGATGCTGAAGTTCAAGGAGAGCTTCCGCTCCAACACGCCCGTCGACATCGCCCATCTGCAGCAGGTCACACACAGCTCGTCCACCGGCAGGAAGAGACGACGCAGCCTCTCCAGAGGTAGGACCCGTCTGTGCCCGTCCGGGTCTGTGCCTGACTGAAAATCGCTCTGCACTGTATCTCTATCAGCACACTTCCCTACTGCTGAGTATACAACGCATGTGCTACTTGTATACGTGTAGGAGTGTGCACTGATTTAGACTCAGCCTGGGTGTCTGTGTCTCTCCGAAACTGCTTACTTGCTACAATCGCATATGTAAATTGGGTACACTGAATTAGAAAATCGTTAAGTCGCAACTCATTGACCTCATTCCTCTCAGTGGGCCCTCCTAAAATGTATGGTTTACTTCCTGAAAAGTCTGCTTGCGAATACACAAAGCTAATCCCCAGAAATATGAATTTACAATCCATGGAGAGAAAAATCTCATCTACTTTACTCTCTCATTCAGTGTGCTCACGGTCTGCATTCAGGAGCGCATTGCGGACATTAGGCAGTATGCTTCAAACACAGCACATATTCTGTGGACACAGTAGATAGCAGCCTGTTTCATTCATGAATCAAACAGGCTGCTATCTACTGTATCCATGTTTCACAGACTGAAACATGTTTCAGACATGAAGAGAACAAGGCCTTCTGTATATAATGATTCACATGACAGACTGTGTTGTATAATGATTCACATGACAGACTGTGTTGTATAATGATTCACATGGCACACTGTGTTGTATAATTACTAACATGGCCCTGTGCTAATTCTGCAGCTGGTCCTCTTTTTGGCTTTCCTCATTCTGCGTAACGAAATGTGCATTATCTTGTGAGCAGTTGCACCATGATATAGGGTGGTTATGCAAATATTTCAATGAGCTTACACAAACATATCAACGCATGAATTTATAAATAAATTAACCGACCACTAAATGGATAATTGCAGTTGGTTAAATTGATGGGGTCTTTTAAACTTTATCTATTTTACTGCTATAAAAAAGCAAAAAAAAAAAAAGCAGATTTGCGTATGAATAGACCTCGGATCCAATCTCTTCAGGATGCAGTTAATGTACTCATGCAGTCGAGGCACATATCAGGTCTTTACCTGACTTCACAGATTTCCTTTTCATCAAAATGTGAATGATTCTGTAATGGTTGGCGATGAATGTGTATTGTTGTAACGCATTATGTGTTTATGCTCATGTGTGTATGATATATATACTGCAATCATTCTTCACTTCCCTCCCATTTCTTTTCTGCTTTATTGAATGCAATAAAAAGACGATCGCCAGGGAAATCTTTATTTATTTAGTCGTATGCTGAGTTTATGTAGTATTTATTTAGTATCTACGTTCATGAATATACACATTTTTTAGAATAGTATACTGAATATCCTGTCCATCATAGATTTTTTGAGTACATAATGGAAAAATGTCCCTGATGTTTAGTGGTAGTGTGGATCTCTGATGTTTTGATTGGCAAAACATAATTTTGGTCTGATTTGTAGATAATATCAATATTTAATATGAGTATTCAAAACACACAAAAGTGAAATGTATTTGCCTTTTTTGAGAATAACAGCTCTACTGGACTTATGTATTTCTGTGCTGCTTTGCTGTTTGATTTTATGCAGCAAATTGGCCCAGCTAGAGAATAAGTGGGAGCAGAAGGATACATAGTTAATGATGGAGACCAGCTGCCGCCTGTGTTGGAATCGTCCTTCGTTGTGTTTGGGGAAACACAGACGCGTGGAACAGGAGGTCACAGGCTGGCCTACGCCAGGAAATGCTGTCAATCACGAGCGCCGGCTCAATTAAAATCAGCGGCACTATATACCGTACTTCACATACTTTTCTGCGAGTGGAACTCGTACTTTCCCCGACTGTAGATTCAATACAACAAACATTCGAGCTCTTTAAGCCTGGAAAAATCGAAGAAACAGGAAAAGATGAGGTCATTATCTTATTTTTTTTTAAGTCTCAGTCTGGGGAAAAAAAATGTTCTAAATGGTTCCAAAAGAAACCCTTTGACTCCATAGAATAACCCTATCTAGTCGAAGGGTTCCTTCACTGGGCGCTTTCACACTTCACACCTGTGACAGAGCGTTCCATAAAGAACTAAAAAAGGTTCCCTTATGGAGGCAAGCCGACCCGCCATTTTTCCTGAAAGTGTGTAGCTATTTGCACATCAAATCATCCTCTTCTTTCACTGCGCTGAACTGTAGCTTGTACATTAAGCACTCTTTCTATCCTGTTCAATCCAGAATACATTGTGAGTTGGCGGTCATTGTTAAATCTTGTCCTAAACTGACAATGAATCCTGAAGTGGCTCTTGACTTGATCAGGTGACTGCACAAGTACAAGTACAAGAGCTTGTTGTTTGCCAAGCTTTTTTTATGTAATGCTTGTAATTAATTGCAGTACTCAATAGAAAAGGGGCATATGGAATGATGAGCTGTAACTGTTAAAGTAGAATTGGCTCTCAGGATTAACAGTGCATTCTCCCAGATGGTCTCCTCACCTCTGTGTTTGTAATTGTGTCTCTCCAGTCGTGTATTACATTCCATTCCATTCCATTAGTGGCATTTGGCAGATGCTCTTATCCAGAGTGACGTACAGTTGATTAGACTAAGCAGGAGACAATCCTCCCCTGGAGCAATGCAGGGTTAAGGGCCTTGCTCAAACGTCTGTGCGGATCTTATTGTGGCTACACCGGGATTTGAACCGCCGACCTTGCGGGTCCCAGTCGTTTACCTAAACCACGACGCTACAGGCCGCCCGTTCTCTCCCGTATCTCTCCAGTAGTGTATCTCTCCAGACGATCATTTGAAAGCTTCAGTGGCAGCAGTTAAACAGCCACAGGCTTTATTATTTATGATATGCATTATCCAAAAATGGTCTGTTGAGTTTATTTACAGTTGCAGAAACTACTGTATGGCTCCACCCCGTACTGTGTGCCATATCGTCTGTAACGGTTATTATTATCTGCGATAATATGTCATATGTCATAACTTATCTCTCAAATCGGAGCGGAGATTTCAGTGCAGCGTGGCCATGGCGACTAGTGTTCCAGATATCACCTCACCCTGTTCACGGCTTCTTTAAGGTAATAATAAGCAGCCTTATTGCCGTTAGTTTCTTGCCATAGCTGTTTTGACCTGACCGGTTGCTTGATTCCGACAGTTTACTGGCCAACAATGGCGGACATTTCAACAGTTTATTATTATTTTATGTTATTAGTTGTAAAATAAAAGTTTGTAATGAAATGGTTAATAGTTTAATACGTGTACAACATTTATTGCATGTTCCCTTGGGGTATATTGTTCTGAGGGAAACCTGAGTAAGGGGGTTGTTACTCTGTACTCTGTGAACTGTAGCAGCAACACTAACTCCTTAATTACACACAGCATGGGACAGGAGACAGGCTCTCCTGTGTTATGTATATTATACTGTTTCTGAGATGTTTTCACTGTTCTCCTGCGATGGAGCTTTTAAGGAATATACTGTATACATATGTTTTTTTAATCATGTTGTTATTATGCCTAGGGGCACTTTCACTTTTACATGAATGCTTATCAAAATTTGCCATGATGGAACATTGTTTGGTAGTTGGTAGCTGATGGAGCAGTTTAACTTTTTTATTAAAAAAAATAACTGCATTAAAGGGAAACAGTTCAAAAATCAGACTGAAATACTTCTACATACTAACATAAAAAACACGATATACTATATATTACCACATAGATATCTTATGAGCCCCTTCAAAATTACGTAGAAGTAATGCATCTGAACAGCAAGGAGATGCATATCTGACTGGGCGTTCCTCTTCAAACTTTTTTGCAGCAAGTTTTCTCAAGATGGACGGTGATCTCTGGTTTATTTTGTCCTGGTTTCTCAGACAGCAGTGTGTGAGTTTCTCGCCAGATAGAAATAAATTCTTTATAGAAGATTATAGGTTGAGGAAGCTGAAATAAGTTTGGGAGAAAATGTTCTGTTTCTGTTTCTGTTCATTTTTAAGTTAATAATTAATCATTCTTATATCTGAAAGAATATGTACCATGTACTTGCTACAGTATATGAGCAGATCTACTTCACTACAAGCAAACGTAAAGTTCAGATGAACACAGATAAAGTTCTGAGTACGAGGCATGCTTACAATGCCAAGATCTTTTGAAAACATGCCACGTGCAGACAAAACATTAATGCAATTCTAAATCCTATTGCATCAATGACTCTGCTGTATATGAACTAACTGATACAATGCAACAAGGACATAGAGAAAAAAAATGTTCTCCAGAGAAAAGCACAGCCTGAATTGCACCAGAGGGAAAGGCATCGATCGTTTTTATTGGCCCGGTGCCTTGCGATTGGTCACAGAGC